>NC_041226.1:76341057-76344876 GCF_002837175.3 Physeter macrocephalus
GAGAGAGAGAGAGAGAGAGAGAGAGAGAGAGAGAGAGAGAGAGAGAGAGAGAGAACCAGGATGATGGGCATAGCCAATTTCAAATTGATACTGAGGGAACAGATGATGATGAATGCTAATGAACGGTATTAATTTTTCTGAAAAGTGCATGAGGTTATGAAGCATCATAGAACATAACAGAAATTACATTACAGATTTATATTAAACACCAATACTCTTTATGGCAGGGAAAAAAAATACATGTTGAACACAGTGGCTTGTCACTCTTCCTTGGAAATGTGTTCTTTTACAATCCCAAAGGGAGGGCAGCCCCCTTTCTTTCTTATTTTTTTTTAAACTGAGCTTGCTACAGCAAGGATATATGACATTTATTAAAAAAAAAAAAAAGTTAAAAGAGAAAAGTGAACGAGAATCACCTAACAAAATCTTTCTGTGAAGTAGAACTCAAAATGACTATTTTTTATAACAATGACAAGTTTCAGACCATCATGTGTGCACCCTTATAGAATTCTCTAGAACTGCTGACAAATGTAGATCACCATTTAGTAAGAGCCTCTCTGTGAACTTCTTGGCCATTTCTGCAGTTTTCTGGGGAGGCACATGGGAAATTCAACTCCAGGGGACTGAAGGCCTCCAGGGTCTTCTCCCTGCCCCCCGAAGGCCAGTGGTCTCCATCATCTTTGTGGTTGAAACACAGCTCTGGTTTCTGATGAACAGACTGAAGGACTGACTCTGAATGTCTGAGGCTTTTTAGTCTTTGCCCCACGCCCCCGTGCCCCAGTGATTCTGCTGGGCTTGGGAAGCAGGGGTAAAGTGCCTGGCAGTCGATATAAATTAGATATGGTGAGTGTTACACGGCTCACCTTCCTGACACATCCTTCTCCTCATGTCTTATTCCTCGACCTTCTTAGGAAACCTTCCCTGCACCGGAGAACCAGAGGCCAGCTCCTGCCTGGGGTTTCCCACCCCCGTTCCAAACATCTTCTCACCTAAACCGGCTTCTTTACCAGCCGACGCAGAGCAAGCACCACATGTTAGCTGTAATGAAAAATGTTGTGATTCCTGAATCACAACAGAAGACTGCAGCCTGGACACCGCTACCTGCCTCTTCTCAGCTCTGATCTCCACATTGAGCGACTTTCACCCTGGACCACCTCCCCCGGGGGCCCACCTAGGCTTCAGACATGAGGATCCGGAGCAGCCAGATGGATCCATCCTCTTGTCCATCCATTCAATTCCTTTAAGAGAATGCATCAGACCTGCCCTCACCCGCAAGCTGTGTATCGTCTTTGCACATCTCAGAATTCTCCCACATCACACCTACGTCTGAAGCTCGGCTCACCAAGCTCCTTCTTCATTCAAAATGCTCCCAAGATCCTGTCTCCTTCATGATTATTTTTTCCTGCTTAACCAAAGACTCACTGTTGATTTCCTCCCCGCACATGTGAGAACCTCATGACTCTCTCTTCACTCACCAAATCCAAGTTCTAGTTTTTGCTGGGGCTGATGGGGTCAAGTCAAGAACAGAGGACACATGGGCTGGTTTGGCTACAAGGATCTCTGCACTTCAGTCTGTATTTTCAGAAGGTACTAATCACGCAAAAAGCTTTAACGGTCAGTGACAGGGGAGCAATGTATGCGGAGGGGTTAACCCGTGGGATGGCTTTTCAAAATAAAAGAGAAAGGGAGGAATCTCAGTTTCAATAAGCGTATTTGATACACTCATAAAAAGTGAATCCTGATAAAACCCCCTATTCCTAATGCCTTGAAAAACATTAGTTCACTTTTCAGAAGACACTGTGGCAAAAAGTTAGGCAAGGATTTGCTCCTTCACCGTGAAAAATGGTTTCAAGAGAACAAACGTATGGACACCAAGGGGGGGAAAGCGGGGGCGGCGGGGGGGTAGGATGAATTGGGAGATTGGGGTTGACATATAGACACTGATAGCTGTAAAATAGATAACTAAAAAAAAAAAATTTTTTTTTGCTTCCTTATTTAAATCCATATAAAAGAACCCAATATTTGAATGCTTTAGAGGTTTACTTTTTAAGCGTATATAGGTATACAGATATACAAGCTGGTTAGCACACCAGTCTCTTTAATTGCTGACATTATGGTTTCTCAGTAGACAAAGGCTGTGGTTGAGCTGAGAGCCCAAATCGTAGGTTTTTTACCTTATCACTGAGCACATCAAGCCCAGAAGTCTCTTTGCTCCCCTGGGGCCTTCACAAGTTTTTTTTTTTTTTAGTTGAGATATAGCTGATTTACAATACTATATTAGTTTTAGGTGTACAACATGATTCAAAAATTTTAAAGTTCTCCATTTAAATAATATTAATAGAATAATTATGTATAATAATCAATTATATATAATATAATATTAATATTGATTGTTATATAATTAATTATACAAATAATTGATATTCTATATAATAGTTATTATAAAATATTGGCTATATGCCCTGTGCTGTACAATATATCCTTGTGGCTTATTTTATACATAATAGTTTGTACCTCTTAATCCCCTGCCCTGATCTTGCCCCTCCCTCCCCTCCTCCCTCCCCCCACTGTAACCACTAGTTTGTTCTCTACATCTGTGAGCCCGTTTCTTTTTTGTTACATTCACGAGTTTGCTTTGTTTTTCAGATTACAGATATACGTGATCACATACAGCATTTGCCTCTGTCTGACTCATTTCACTAAGCATGATACCCTCCAGGTCCATCCAGGTGCTTCACAACATGGGAGCAAACAGAGTAACGTGGGTGTAACAACTAAGGCACCTCCACACCAGATGCTCTGAGTGACAGAAAACTAGGATCTGGATCGTCAGGACTTTACAATCTAGCTTCCTGAGGGCAGGCAGGTCCCACGTGTGGCTGACTCAATACCGAATGCCCAAGGTCTGAGATCTGGTAGATGCTTAAAATATGAAAGAACAAATGGCAGCTAAGATACACACAATAAATTTAAGTCAAATTTAGTGCCACGAACTATCGATATTTGCAGATCACAGGCACGGAAGGAATTCGGAAGACAGGATGAGCTCGAGTTGGGGCGGGGGTTGCTGAGAGCAGAGCGTGATCACCTCCGGTATGATGGTGCTTCTGGACAGCAAGGAAGGAGCACTGTGGATGGAGTTCTAGACCCGTTCTCTCAGGATTTATGAATATTGGCAGGTTTCTGGAATCCCTTCCTAGTTAAAATGCAAGGCAATTCACCACCTCCAGAAGCACTAATAACAGAAGCACTGCTGCTTTCGAGCACTTTCTCTTCGCTAAGCACTGATCAAAGCATCTTCCACCACTGTCTTCATTCAGTCCCTGGACACGTGCCTGACACGCAAACCAGATGAAGACACGCCAGGCCAAAGGTGAGATGCGACAGGAAAAGCCCCTTTGCCGGCACACTTCTCAGCTCTCGCTGCATCACATGAAAGCGTAAAGCTGGTTTGGGGAAATGCAGCTTTTTCTAAATTGAGCTTTTCATAGACAAGCCATGAAGTTAAGGGAAATTAAGAGAAAGTCCATCCACATGCAGGCATCTGCCCAGGCTTCAGAGATCAGGATACTCAGCAGCCAAATGGATCCATCTTGTCCATCACAAGGGCGGCCATCTGCTACCCCTGCCATGTCCTGGGAGGCCAAGGACCAAAGGGTGAGGAAGAAACTTACCACACTTCTTTTGGTTTTTTTTTTTTTTTTTTTCGTTACGCGGGCGTCTCAATGTTGTGGCCTCTCCCGTTGCGGAGCACAGGCTCTGGATGCACAGGCTCAGCGGCCATGGCTCACGGGCCCAGCCGCTCCGCAGCATGTGGGA
>NC_041226.1:76345043-76416902 GCF_002837175.3 Physeter macrocephalus
CCCGGACCGGGGCACGAACCCGCGTCCCCTGCATCGGCAGGCGGACTCTCAACCGCTGCGCTACCAGGGAAGCCCCCGGAACTTGTGTTTTAAATGTAATATTACAGATGGATCCAGACGATTCATGAGAATTGCAGAATGTACATGGAAAGGAAACGGGGTGATTTTTTTAATAATATCATTTTCGAATGGAAAGCAATGCGTCCTATAGGTTAAAATCCAGCCAGTAACCACAGAGTTCTATTTTTGAAGGCAGGTCACTTATATTTGGATTTTGTTACCTCAGGATTGCTCAGAGACTTGAACAAGTCAGACCACATAGCACATCTATGCCCTGAATATTTGGTAATAGTCAATAAGACTTTTCTTATTATTGACTTTGGAAATGGTTTTCTTTTCTTTTTTTTTTTAAAGAATAATTAGGATGGTGACAACTAGCTAATTTTAAATTACTACACTGACTCTGCCTAGTGAATATGAAATGCAGATTTCTTTTTGTATGATGAGATAATGTCCATTTTCGTGGCCAAAGACACCTAGAGGAAAATCCCCATGTCTGTAACCCATACCACAGAGGTGAGGTTGTTTCTGTTAAACCACATCAAAAAAAAAAAAAGGGGGGGGTCAGAAGTCTTCTTTAATAATATCTTCTGGGTTTTAATTCAAAACAAAAAACAAAGGAGACTCACAGTGCCTCCTGCCTTCTACAGGAGAGCGAACACAGGAGGCCAGATCCCTTTCTGGGCCACCTACTCAAAGTCTGAGCAAGTCACCCTGCTGTGCTCCTGGGACGGGGAAGCTGCATCTTCCTCCCCATCAAGGGAGTCTGGGGTCAGGACTGCTTCCTGGGCATTGGTGCTGTGGCTTTGTGGCTCTCGCTGGAGGGCTTCCCCGGGATGCCACAGCAGTGGGGTGTGCTGAGCAGAAACAACTCCGATGGTTTTTCCCAGTGAATCATTCCCAAGCAAGACAATAAGACGTGATGACTCTGAACTGAATCCAGACACAGTATAACATGGAATAAAATGGAAACTCTGAGTAGGGTTTCCAAAGTTTCCCTGCCCAAAATGAAGTGATTGTGTTTTTTGGTTTTTTTTTTTTTGGCCACACCATGTGGCAGGCAGGATCTTAGTTCCCCGACCAGGGATCGAACCTGCGCCCCCTGCAGTGGAAGCATGGACTCCTAACCACTGGACTGCCAGGGAAGTCCCAGAAAGGAAATGATTTGATATTAGAATCTGTTTTTACCTTCCGATTACCTATCAACCTGAATCCAAGTTTTTAAAAGTTATTCACCAAACTAGATTCTAATACTTGCACAGGGAATCAATCTAATAACACACATTAGACTTTAATCTTTAATAATCTAAATTAGATCTCTAATAATCTCAGTCAGACATTTCAACTTCAGTCATCATTGTAGGAACTTCTAAAATAATACAGCCATATGTGACACAACATTCTTTTTCTAAAATCTACTTTGTTGGAGTTGATTTACCATGTGTTCATTTCTGCTGTACAGCAAAGTGATCCAGTTATACATACATATACATTCTTTTTCAGATTCTTTTCCATTTTGGTTCATCACAGGATATTGACTAGAGTTCCCTGGCGACACAATATTCTTTAATGTTTTAACCCGCTCTAGGAACACATGCTCGTTTAAAAAACTAGCATAATATGCATTTAAAGCCCAAACCTGCCACTTAAGAGTTCAGGCGTCACGACACACAATTGTCTCTGACTGATAAGAACATCCCATGTTTTGATCTCAAGTCTGGACCCTTCTGTCGACCAGCCTCGCACCCCCAGGTGTCACAGGGTAAATCAGATGGGGGCGATGGTTGCTTGATTGACTTCTGAACCTGGCCCGATGGAACAGCAAGATCCACGGGAGCAGGGAGCCGAGATGCTCGGGGCCCGCTGGGTAGTGGGGCCACGGCTGCTCTCCCCAGCCCCCCATGGATGCCCCATTTTCCTTGCTTCTCTTTTCTCCCCTTCCCGCTCCTGCACCTGCACCTGACACCTGACCATAACACATGCACCTCCGGACAAACGTGCGATGACTTCTTACACTTTTCTTCAAGGACGCCAAAAATATGTAGGTGAACCTAGAAGAAGAGCCAAATCACTATGGTCCCTTGATGCTGAAAGAGTCTGTGAAAGGAGATTTGAAGTAGGAAGTCCTTGTTCTCCTGAGGGAAATACTACGTGGAGCTATACGATTGAAGGATATATGCCGAACTACCATATAAACAAGGGCAAATCAGTATATTGTAGCCAAATGCAAAAATATCAGACTGGCACAGAATGAAAGGATGTAGACAGGAATTACCACTTTCTGTGTCCAAACAAATAACTGGGTCACGTAAACCCCCTCCAGACAGACATGATCACAGCGCTTCTCAGTTAAAGAGTGTCAGCTCAGGGCTTCCCTGGTGGCGCAGTGGTTGAGAGTCCGCCTGCCGATGCAGGGGACACGGGTTCGTGCCCCGGTCCGGGAAGCTCCCACATGCCGCGGAGCGGCTGGGCCCGTGAGCCATGGCCGCCGAGCCTGCGCGTCCGGAGCCTGTGCTCCGCAACGGGAGAGGCCACAACAGAGGGAGGCCCACGTACCGCAAAAAAAAAAAAAAAAAAGAGTGTCAGCTCAGATCCAGAGCCATTTCTGTGTACTGTTGTACACGTACAACTGTAGTATCTATTTAAATATCTGATATTTCTGTATACTTATGGCAGTTATCATCCGCCTGAGAAACAGGACCATCTTACTCACGTAACGGGACCAATGCAAATCCTGCCAGTGTGCAAACTGGGGGAAAGAGACCTACAGATGATACTCTTCTCCCTCTGGAGCAAACTGCTAAGCAAAAGAAGATTCAGTGTCTGAGTGAACAGACTTTACTTTCCCACGGAGAACTGATTTTTCCTTGCGTTTCAAAACTACATCATTAGAGTACACGATTATTTTAAGTAAGTGGCTACGTTCAGTTGAAAATATACACACATACACAGTAGGTGGTGTGTTGTTCTGTTCATTTTGCTGGCGATACAGACACAGATTTGGTCAAACACGGGGCCTTTATCTGTGGCTGCTCTGGGCTACTGGATGGCGGACTTGGGGTAATTTTTAGCTTTCTGTATTTTTCATAATTTTCTGCAATAAACATCAAATGCTTTTGCGATCAGATTGGAACATTACGTTTCAATGTGCAGTTTCAAAGAACAAACCATCGTGTTCTTGAGCAATCTTTCATCACTCTGGTTTAAAACAGAATATTCAAGGCCTGTAGACTTTTTAAACTGTTTTGTGATGTATTTTCTGAGAATGGAACTAAATAAAATTATTCTTCTCTGAATTGAGGTCTATTTAACAAATCAATTCTTGAGTCTACAAAAGCTGTAGTAACACACAACTAGTTTATTCAAATAGATGAAAAATATGGGGTACAGTTTATGCTTAATCATTCAACTGCACAGATCTGGGAGTTGGCTAACATCTCAGGGACCCTGTATCCCAGCTTTAGGAACAAGTTTATTACCCTAGCAGTTGGCACACCCCAAATCATACCACAGAATAGGTTTACTCTCAAACCAGAGTTCTGTATTAAGTACACTTTGAGTTTACCACATTTTGGAAAACATGCACTTGTCCCAGAAAATGCTTTTGGTTTTAATTAAATGTCAAAGGCTGCGCAGGAAGAGCAGTCGGTTTGTAAATTGGTTCGTCTGAAATTCGGAATGAGGACAAGCCACCGCTGCTTTGCTGTCACTGAGGCTCATCTTCCCAGCTCCTTCCTGACAAAAGATGCTCCCCGCTAGGCAGGAGCCCAAACCCTTGACCCCATAACCTCCTCATGCACTTGGGGCCTTCCAGCTCTATGTGGAGCTAACACAGCATTAACACAGAAGCCCGAGATTCCTTTCAGAAATGCTCTGTACACTTGGGAACATAAATCCCCCAGAAAAAAAAAAATGACTTAAATTCACGAGTATGTGAATTTGATGGCATATTTCATAAACAGGCAGGATACTGGGGCTTGCCTTACTTCCGTTTTATGTTAGATTGCTGCCATGGCTTAATAAGATCAACTCCAAATGCCCCAAACAGAGGAGTTTGTCATAAATGAATAAAACTGGGGCCCCAGAAAGACTCAGGTGATATCGACCATAAGAAATACTGGGGGAAACAATTTTTCTGTTTTTGTGGATAGCACTTTACTGCCCCCTTTTGCACTTTCATATCAGAACAAGTTTCTGCCCAAACTTGTTCTGAAACCAGAGAGATAGTGGGGTGTCGCTATAGGGTGTCAGGCTGATACAGAATTAGGTTACCAGACACCACCCTTGGAGGAACAAGTAATTACCTTAAAACTTCAAGTAACTGCACCACTACCTTCTCAGTGGCTTTAAAGCTCCAAGAAATAAGGTAGTAATTGGAGGCTTTAATCGGCATTTTCTGCTGTATGGGTGCTGGGACAATTGTCTGTTTTCACAGGTGCCCCTTCTTTCACACTTTTCTAAAAACAAATATCATCTGCAACATGAAACTGATGTATTCAAGGAAAAGAAGAGGTGCCTAAAAGCAGGCTCTACAATTTAGACCATTACAGGTTCCAAATCTGAGAGCTGAGAGTGGGGGGCAGGGTGCATTTCAAACTTCACACCAAGGACAAGCAGCATCTTTTCAAGGCAAGGAAAGATGAGAAGCACTGAAATTCACAGGTGTTGCGAGCCTCTAGGTCCCTGATCCGGTTTTGCAACTCTTCCCGGGGAGGTGGCCTCTTCATCTATGCAGCATGAAGCAAAGTTTTATTTATAAAATTCTGATCTGCAGGGACAGCGCTCAGGGGCCCCATTCTTGGCCCAACGACCTCCACCTGCACTGGGCAGTCTGTGTGTGCTGCGGGGTGTCCTTCTATTTCAACTTAATCCAGTTCCCTCTGTCATTCTACAATTACCATACAAGTCAAAATAATATCAAATTTCACAGCCTAGGATGCGGCACAATGGAATGGAAGCTGACTCCTTGTGATGTTAATCTTGTTTGTTATTTGCGATATAATGCTCAAAACACTGGTGGCTAAAGTAAATTTCATTTTCCAATGCTCAAAGATAAATAAGATGCTCATCGTTTACATTTTCGTTCAGGAAGATAACACAAGTATGTATTTAATTTTTTACCCGTACCATAATTCCCACTGTAACAAAACCCTCCAATTCACAGAAGGATCGCCTGTAACGAGCTGACGCTGGAATAGATATCTTCATTGGTAAGTCAGACTTTAAGCATGTGATGGGCAGAGATCATGGTTTTCTTTTCCCAGGTTCACAGAGACTAGTTAATCTCTGGCATGGAATTAAAAACAAAAATCAAGCACCTAACTCAAAACAAAACAAAACAAAAAATCAAGGTCTTTATTTATGAAAGTGATCCAAACATCTCCTCCCTCAAAACTGCAAAAAAAAAAAAAAAAAAATCATGCCATGAATGTCGTAGCTAGCTGAGGCAAAAGTCGGGGGGTGGGGGGGCTGGAAAAGGAGGGCTGGGATGCCGAGATGTGCAGTGGGAAAGCGGCTGGGGAGTGAATCCCGGAGGCCAACCTTTGTCATGCTGGCCTGACCACGCAGCCCCATCATCCAAACGGGGATTTCATAACCCTCGGAGGCAAGAGACGGTGCAAGCTTCTTTCCCAAGTGTAATTTGTTTGCACCTGTACTGTCTTGTTCCAAATCATGCTCTTGGCAAGAGTCTACAAAGGAAGGTGGAACTCTCATTATTCATAGGTGAGGCCCCAGAAAGAAAACTGGCTTTCCTATAGAAAGAGCTGGTGCTCTGCTGTTTTAGACCTAAGCGTGGACAGCCCTGTGCTCATCTACCTGAGTGGGAACACTGCAGAGGAAAAGCATGTGGGCATCATACAGAAAGAAACGCGCTGGCATTTTAAGAACCTGAAGAAATGGACTCAAGATCTTAGCGTGGTAGTACAATCAAGCACTCAGAATCATCTTTTCCATCAACGCTACTCATCCTTGCCATTTCCATCGACACTTTTTTTTTTTTAACTTCAAAGAATCTTGCCTATTTAGAGGGACCATTCACCCATGTTTTATGGGTGAATGACACCTCTCCTTTTGGTGGGGAAAACAGCCCTGAAAGAAAGTACACACCAAGGTGATGTGATGCCCGCTCTCCAGGCTGGAGTGTGACCCCAGGACTGAGCCTGTCGTGTTCCCCGCTGGACCCCGGGAACCCCACCCCAGTGCCTTGCGTCCAACGGGTGTTTGTGTAGTCATAGACGGAGTACTTTCTTTTCATAAGTAAGGTTTCAAAAAGAGACAAGACTCTAGTTCTCTCTTGGTATAAGCAGAGATCCCCCTTGCCAGGCAAGCATAATCTACCAACACAATTTATACGGCTGTGAGCTAGCCCTTCACAGCGACCTACACGGCCGCCTTCTGGACACTTCCTTCTTGCTGGCTCCAGAGAGGGTCAGGGACGGGTCTGCTGTGGGCGGGTGCCAGCAGCCGTTCCCCTGGACCTCTCCTGGCTCTGCCGCAGCCCACAGAGCAGGGGCAGGAGACAGAAGAGAAAGAAAGCAGCTCTACAAGTCAGGTCTGCGCCGTGAACGTCAAAAAGGAGGAAAGCCCGGACTGGGAGACTGACTCCTACACAGACCGTCCCCAAACTGCATAAAGCAGAGAAAAAAAATGTGAATGGTGTGCCACTGTACCTTGGGGGACGATACATTTCCTGCTCAGTCGCCACAAGCAGCCTGGAATGGGCTTGGCCAAAAAACAAACACAACGTTAAACACCCTGAGTTATTCAGGCTGCTACTGAACTCAGGGAGGGGAGCTGGACCGTGAGGAGGAAAGAGGATGCCCGGGGCCCTGAGCTCTGACAGGAAGGAGGACCTGGTGGTGTGAGACCCCTGAGGGCTGCAGGTGAGCAGCCCCTAAGCCCCGGGGAGGTGCAACCAGAGGCTGCTCAGGAGTCAAGAGCACCCCAGGCCCACCGCTCCTCCCGCCCTGCTTCCTGAAATACACGGCTCCAAACTCGCAGAACATCAAAAGCCAGATGGGCTACACTGAATGAATCCACAGGCAGGGAGCCAGAAGCCCAGTTTGCTGTAGAAACAGGCCTGGACTTGATTTGAGTCTTCTCGGCTCTGACAAGCTGGAAGCTGGCACAGATCCCCAAATCCAAAATAAAATGGCATTTAATTGTGACTGGACTCTAAAAAAGATGTCATACTATCTCCTTAGCTTGACACACGCGTGGCATCGAACCTCATGGAACTCTCCTCTGAAACCTGACCTCGTCTCCTCCCAGCAGAGAAACAATCAGATGTTTCCATTTTCAAAAGGAAAATGTTAAGAGTCAAAGGAATAACATGCAATAAATGCATTCATTGATATGATAGACCTTCATAACTGTCTAGTTTCCACCGGGTAGAACCTCGTTATCAAAGATTCAAAGGATCCATTTAGAATCGCATGCCCATCACAGGAAAGATGGACAAGGGAAGAATTATACGCAAAACCTTCTTTTAATCCACCTCCTACGTACTGCTTTGAGCAAACACATGCTTCATTTAATTATGTGATTTCTAGTCACTCCATGCAACAGCATAAGAAAGAGAGCTGGAGAATTACGAGGAAGGATACCGGAAACGGCATACTCAGGTTCAAGTACAGATGGTACCCACGTATCAGCTACATGACTTTGGGCAAGATAATGAACCAGTCTCTGCCTTGGTTTCCCCACTGGGGATCATGAAAGTATCTCCCTCAGATGGTTATTATGAAGGTTTAATGAGTCAGTATTTGTGGAGAAGCTGGAACTGCCACTGGCCCCTAGTATGTGCTCTATACCACCGTTGTTAAAGGAAACAAACTGCGTCCACCAGGTCAGGAGCTTTCTTAATAAGAAACAGCACGTAACATCAATGCAAAAAGGCTACACTGCTCACCCCTATGGGCTGCCTTCGTGTATTCACTGAACAACCCAATCCCTGGCTGTACCCTGCACATAAAGGGGATTCAGCCCAGGCCCTCCCCCATCCACGGTGGAGAAGCTGAATGAGTTCAGGGTTACAAATGTTACAACAAAGCATCAGGGTAGGAAGCAGAGGAGAGAGCATCTAATTTGGCAGCTGAAGGGAAATAAAAAGGTGCCTCTTGTAGCAGAGAGGTCTGCAAGAATGAGTGGAAATCTGGCAGCTAAACAAGGTACCATATAACATCAGGGGCTTGAAAAGGTGCAGGCGCCATGGCATAACCTTTACTACCATTTTATTTATTCTGCATTTGTATGCAGAAGGCAAACTGAGCCAGAGACAGGCACACAGTAGATGCTCAATTAACTTTCAACAGCAAGAGATGACATTCATTGGTTCGTTGTGCTAAGTCCAGAGCTAAGGTCTTTAAATCCTGACCACAGTTTTACTGCTTTTCTTCAGTCCTGTTAAGATTACTGTCGCCATTTTAGAGAAGGGACAAGTGAGAGACACGGAGGATTCTGCTCCCAAAGTTACACAGCTAAAAAAATGACAAACCTGGGAGTAGGCTCATGCAGCCAGATTCCAAGGCGCGTCCTCTTCACTAAACTAAAATAGCACTGGCCCGGCTCGCTGTGCTCAATTGAACTGCCTGACCTTTTCCATTATCAGCACAGACCTTCTGAAAACCAGAAGGTACTGCTAATTCTCATGAGGATAAGGCGGCTGAAATCGCTGGAGTAGCTCTCCCACAGGGTCTATTTGTTCCTTTGTGGGAATCTGTCTTTGAGCTCTGCTCAGACGTAGGAAATAATGTAGATGATTACAGAAGTACAGTGTAGACACTCGCCTCCCTTACCTGAAATGTGTTTCTTTGACTTGCTTACTGTGGTTTTTGTTTCGGAGCTCTCCCTGGACCGCCGTCTCTCCTGCCTCAGTTTCCCCTCCCCCGGGAGGAACTCCATCCCCTTCCTTCCTCTGTTCTCAAGGCCACACTTGCCATGCACCACAGCGCAGAACGTGTTTCTTGCACCAGGGAGTCCCCCTACTCCCTTAGGATTTAAGTCTCTCGAGGGTAGAGATTGCTCTTCACTGTATTCTCAGAGCTTAGTGTAACAGACCTCAGAGTTCATAAATGCTTGTCCAACAGATTAACGAATTATCTACCACCAACAATCAACCAAGCAAGAACGGAGGCCGAGAGTAGGGAGGCAAGGGCCACGGATTTCCTCAGGGATCCACAACAGCCTTGAAGAGGATGATGATCTAATCTTGAGTTGTCACCCAAAAAAAGTTGTTACCCAAAAAAGTTTCATCCAGGGCAACAGCTCTCAAGGTGTGGTCTCAGAGCAGCATCCGCTGAGAGCCTGTTAGAAATGTGAATTTCAGGTCCCACCCAGACCTCAGGAATCTGGATCTCTGGGGACGGGAGGCAAGCCTGTTTTAACAAGTGATTCTGATGCCCTAAAGTTCTAGAGCCGCGGGGCTGGAGGTAGATCTCCAGTAGCAGGCGATTTGTTAATGGGAGCGGCCAGAAACAGACATCTGGGCTGTGTCTGCTCTCCCGACTAATACTCATTGGCTGTCAATGCTCGCTGGCAGAGACTGATGGCATGAAAGCATTCTGGTGCCTGCCTCTTAGGGATAGGCAGGGTGGTGAAGGAGACTAAGACTTGCATATGAATCATGACAGCGCCATGTACCATGTTCCTCCAGTGCCCTCGGTATTTAACTAAAGTGCTGTGGGATTACAGAGAAAAGATTTAAAGAAGTTATGTTTGATCTACCCCATGAAGAGAGAGCAGTCATTTCAGGGAAATCGTGAACTTTAAGGACAGTCCATTCTCATGAAAATCCATTTTCCCATAGACAAAGGGGGGATGCAGGGCTTAGGAGAGCCTGTTTTTATCTAAAATGTACCCCAAATATAGTTCTGGTAAGCTAAGTGAAAACTGGCATTTTCTCACTTCTTCTGCAGGGAGATGCATTCTGAGCGGGACTTGAACGTAACTGGCTCAGCCCCACTCACTCATCAGACAGCTCTCATTCAGGACAAATGTTTCAGACCACAGTGAGCCACCTTAACAGGGGGAAAAAGCAAGGACCGCGATTTAGAAGCATTTCAGCAGGTGGTGGCATCACACTGGACCTCGGGTTCCTCAGCTGGAACACGAGAGGCTGGAAGGTGGCATTTCAGACACTGGCTCTGCAGGTCAGAGCTTCTGATGTGCACAGGGGTATGTGGGTAGCACTCATCACTACTCTGGTGGGATACGGGAGTCATCAGTATGTGAAAAGGACAGAGTAATGCCTCGGAGGCAAGAGAGACTTAACTAGCAAGTACTGGTAGAAAGATCCAAGGATTATAATTAAAATTGGATGCAACCAAACATGAATTGAGAAAATAAACTGAATTGTTTAAGAGTTTCATAAAGAAAACATGAAGAAAATGAAGTTTTCAAAGCACAGTTCATGCACAGCCTTCGGAATGCTTGCCCACCCCTGAGTAGTTAGAACATTTACCTACCCATGCTCTCGAGAATGGAAACGGCAAACTATTAACACTTCACTACTGCCAATTTTTTCTTCATATTTTGTTTGGAGGATTACTAAGAGCAGAAACAACTTGTTTCCCTTCAATGGCGCTTTCTCCTACTATGGTTTTTCATTTGAAACCAGCACGTCTGTGTCCAAAGCCACAAAATGCTTTGGACTAGAATTACATATTTGATATCTATACATGAAAAGGGAAATAAAGAGCCTCTGCTGATTCTCTGCAGAAGCCACAGAAATTGGTGCATCTGGCATTCAGTGTGCATGGAAAACATTTCATAATTTATCACCTACTCTTTTCACTGGGTCGCCGGATCCAACCATCCTTATCCCTAATGCTCCTGCGATAGGCTCTTGCAGGTAGAACGCAAAGCTGCGGGTTGGACGCTGGTTTGTAAACAAGTAGCAGGACTTTCCTATATCGTTTCTTTTAATCACTTTAACCCTGTTCCTCATAGAAAGCTGGAGGCCAGGGCAATTCAGCCCCTCCTTTTGTCCTTTGCCTACCATAAATATGCACCAGTCTGCATCTGAAAAGCGGAAGGAGGCCGCAAGCTTGCTGGACATTTATCATGCTCTGTTCCCTGCTAACAAGCAAATACTCTGGCTGAATGGACCATTAGCAATCATTGTCAGATGTAGAATGCAAGGTGCTGGGATGTGACCAGCTTGTAAATTAGGGAGTGTCCGTTCTCTTTGATGAATCTGGACAAATGCACTGGATCTTTTGATACGTTTTCTGAATTAAATTAGAAAGGAAGGTAAAGTAGCTGGCACTGGGTAGGGCAGGTCTCTGTGCAATGTTTTAAATGTTTTTAAATGGTGAAAGCGACACAGTAATGACCAGAAAAATAGGCAACACATGCAATAAATCCATAGCTCCAAACAGTTGAGTCAGCTCTCTGAGAATGAGGAACAAAATCCACGAAACGGGTCTGAAATAGAATATTTAGGGTTTAGTGAAGATCTTCAGACATAGAATGTGTTCCTCTAGAGAGTCCTCATGTTGCTGTTCAGAGACCAGCCCTGAACCCCCTCCATCCACGCCAGCAAGACAGACACTTGGGGTGTTTGTAAGCTTTCAGTATTGTCAGCGTCGTAAGAGTTCAGACTTTCCTAAAGAAATGCTGGGACTTTTCTCAGGCCCCAAATAGGGGGCAATAAAGCACAAATCTCCCTTCCGGCTTGACGCAACGGCGACGCCACTCGGCCCCCCAATCACAGCTTCAATGGCTGATTTTGGGTAACGACTAAGATGGAAAGCGTGGGCGGCCAGAACAAAAGCCCAGCTTCTTTACAGGCTTGCTCAGGACAGAGGGCAATCAGATTCAACAGCCTGGCGAGCTTCTGCTGTTTTTAACTTTCAAGCCGGGCAGCACTCACACCTCTATAATCCTATCCTTTACACGAAGCGGGCCTGTCCCATTCAGCTCAACTCACAGGAGTGAAACACCATCTCCACAGGGCCCGTTGGTTTGGGCATATTGGATTACTACCGATTTGAATGAAAACTCAATTCCCCCTGTCATTTGTTTCATTATATGTTTTTTTCCAGGGTGGGAGAGACAAAATTCAGAGGAGAGCTCTCTGGAAGAGGGAGGGGGACAATGTATAATGTTTACCTCGGCTTCTCCGGGGCTGAAAGATGGCTGAAATCAAAAGGTCTGTGTTTTCTTTTCGGATCCCTCTGGGCCTACCTAGCCCCTCTGGGCTCTGTTCCTTCCCAGCAGGTCCCCGCCTGGAGCCCAAGGAGATGAAGGCGAGCACCGACAACTGCAGCTAATCCTACAGAACGGCCGCCACTGTTAGGCCAGGAGCTAAAAAGGAAAACCTCGCCGGCCTGAACTAACTGCAGTGATCTGAAGTTTTAATCAGCCCCCAATCTCAATCTCTGGAAAAGGCAGTCAATGGAATCTACCTTTGCCATATTATCCGCCACCAATGAGCAAGAACTGAGCATCTTTTCTTCCTGGCTTCAACCATCCCAGGCCACAAGTGGGGCTTTCATACTTTCTAATCCGAGTTTCCAAGTCTGTGTGGCTCACGCATAATAGCCAACAGCCTGGAGCAAGGGCCTTCCTTTCTACACCCTTTTCAGAGACATGTCATTGCCCACATCCAGCTAATCTATATGTTGCCATGGCTTCACCCTTTATCTGCCTTTACATCTTATGAACTGCATGGATTTACCACATTATTTTTATCTGAAAGACAGAAAATGGTGGTTTTATTGCCATACAATCAGATTACCGCTGCTAGTTTCTCTATGCCTTTTTACCATACTTCAATCAAAAGGGATCAGTTTCTTTATACTCTGCCCTTGATTTACATTACATCTGTAAAGACCCAGTCTGGGTTGTAATCCCCTTATTAACTATGACCAGGGTTGATTTGCCTAAAAATAAAAGCAAATTGTGTCAGACCCTTGCACTTTGTTTTTGATTGGGAGCTACAAAATGGATTACTAAGGAAATCCTCAGAGTTCACACGGCTCGCATAGTACTGAATTTAAGATGAGAATTAAACAAGTCAAACAGGAGAGCCATGTCCACGGTTTACATTTTCCATCATGGGAGAAGGGCTGAATTGCTTATGTCTTTGTATTCTTTGGCTTTAGAGAGACAATGAAGCCACAGGAGTTTTTCCAAGCTGTTCGGAACCCTGTCCCATACCCTACCCTTCCCTCTTTGCTTTTCTTCTACCCTTCTCCCAGCCTCATTCTAATTCCTCCCCTTAAAAAAAAAAAAAAAAAAAAAAAAACTGGGATGGGGGGGAGCTCTTCCCTGAAAGAACTAATTCCCGACTAGAAGCTTCTAGTTCTATGGGTTCTGCATATTTTAACCAAAATATTTCAAACAGTTGAACACTCCTATTTAAGGCTCTACTCCACCACACAAAGGGCGAGCTCATAAGCAAATCTATGTAGATATATGATAAATGACCTGAAAAACAAGGCTCTTTAGGTCAGCAGCCAGCGAAGGCGGAGATTGGGTGGGCCCGAGTACCATTTCAATGATTATTTTCCTTACAAGAGCCCTTCTTTTTGTCTAATTTGCAGTGGGAGAGTTTAAGAATAAAGTTTTCATGAAATGCTCAAGAAATGTCCTTCTTAGATTTTTTTTTTTTTCTTTTCTGACGAGGGTCTCCAGTCTGTATTTCCTTCCCCCGCCACTCCTATTCCTATGACGCGTCATGCTGCAGTCATGCTGGGATCTCAAATCATTTCCCATTAGGTGACATCGCTGGGAACCGCTGCCAGATGGTGGGTGTCACCCTCAACCTCCCCGGCGCTACCTGAAGCATTTCAGTGCAAGGCCAGGTAGCGATGCCCCTCTGCGGGTAATTATCACGCTGACCCACCGACCAAAGGATTCCTCTCTGTAAATTTCCAGATAAGAGGTTTTACCGATAATTATTCTAAACATACCGTTTACTCTCCAGCTGACTCTGTATGGAGAAACCATGCCCATCGGCAGTTCTCAGCTGGTCTGGGGCTTGAGAGCTAATTTACCTGTCTCCCTGCTTCAGCCTGGGAGTCAGGGACACTTCGGAATGCTGGAGTCATTTGCATTTCTTTGCATCCTGGGACAAGTGTCAAGAGCTGCGCTTTGTGAAAGATTTAGAAGCAAGTGCTTAACAGAATCATCTTAACCTCCAGCTCCCGTTTCTGAGGCTCGAAGCTGTAATTGCTGAGGTTACAAAGTACAGTCCCTGGACACACGATTCCCAAATAAATTCTGTCCTCGTCTGAAAAGACGGCTCCCAAACATGTTGTGCGACCTCGCGGCAGCCCTGTCTTTGTGCTCTCCCTTCTCAGTCGTCCCGTGGAACAGCGACAGTCCATTACCTACAGTTTATCATCCTGACAAAATGTGAGGAATGTGGATGTGAAAGCACTAACAATTCCACCCCTTGGTGCTTTGGGCTTCTTTCCTCTCTATATTAAAACCGACAAGATTAACCCAAACGCAAACCGGGGAGCACAGTTCAAGGAGCTATTCAATCCGTGCTGAATGTGCATTTGTTTACCTACAAAAATAAGAATTTCAGACACAATGGAAGGCAGGCTGGCTTATATATGGTACTGAATGGACTGTTTAAACAGCACTATCCATTGTAGTTTGTTTTATCAATCTCTGACAGGTCCGTATTTATTCAGAGCCTGACTGCGGTGGAGCCCCATGTATTATAGGTTATCTGGATATTATCCAGCCATTCTTTTGTAGCAAGGCAATCAATACCAGGAATTCACCATTATGTAGGGAAAAATGACCTGGGAAAAGCAAAACGCTTGGTTAACTAGTATATGGTGCCTAGAGAATAGCACCCCTAGACATAAGAAATGAATGCTCTGCTGAAATTTTCAACAAAGTCAGTGTAATTCACTCTAGAATACCATACCAATACTTTTTTTAAAAGAAAGAGCCAACCATTTTAGTTTGGCAAAAACATCGTGCTGGAAAAAAATTGTTCTACTGAAATGCTAAGCCAGGCTTTGCTTTTCTCTCCAGAGTTAAAAAAAACAAACAAACAGAAAAAACCCAACAAACTACACAACCTGAATGGCTACACCTGACACAACTCTTCCAGAACCTGTGGGTGCAGTGATTACCGTTTCGGTACTTGGAACTTCTTCCCACTACTGCAAAAACTCTCGGGGGTGGGAGAGGCAGACAGTGTGATTAAAGTAGTTATGGAGACGGTGAATTTACAAAGGATTTTCTGGACCCTGTATCCCAACAGCTGCTGCACGCTCCCCTGTCCACCACCTGCTAAAAAAGCTGACCTCGGAATGAAACAAATCTAATTACTGATGGCTGCTTCATTACAAATGAATTGTTCCACAGTTCCGAGGAACTGATGAGCAACTTCAATGCCTTCGATTACCTTCCTGCCACATCCCATTTACTGGCCGAAACTTTTCCCTGGAAATAAACATGAAACTTCCCCAACAAATAGGGCAACTCCTTGGCACCGGGTTTTTAAAATTCATTCTAAAACTTAGAAAAGGCTCTTTCATATCATTCCTCCAGGAAGAAATCTTTCTGATCTCTCAAGCTAGCATTCAGCTGCATAACTTTGTTAAGCAGACCTTTTCCAGGGGACAAATTATCCCTTCCTCTAGGCCAGCCATTACGTGCGAGTTTTAAAAGAAATTCTACTCTTGAGGGCAGGAACAATCACGCCAACAGCAACATCGTCTGTGCGGGGAGGGCGGCTTCTCCAAAAGCAGGCCTCCAGGAGGGTCTAAATCAGTGGCCAGAGCTCAGAAAAACAGCCCGACCCTCACAGGAGGCTATGAGTAAATATCAGTCACTCCCCTCCGCCAGCGCACGAGGGAAAGAAGACATTCGTGTCGAAACCTTAGGCTGAAATAATGACTGCTCTACCTTTTTCTTTTCCAAGTAGGTATTTGTGATCCTACAAACCAGATAACGTCTACTGAGCCGAACGTTGAAGGGACTAATGGGAATTTCTTTAAACAAGACAGAAATGTAAAAATTAAATCCTGTTGGGGGGCGGGGAGGGAAACCCCAAACCAAAAACCGGCTCCCGAAGACGGTCGGCGAGCAAAAGCGCCAAGCGGAGCAGGAGGCCTGGCGGGCAGAGGCGCGGCCGGCGCGGCGAGCATCGCGCAGGAAAGAGTGACCCCTGGAGGCAGAAAGCGAAGCCGGCGGCTCCCGGCCCGGCTCCCGGCCCGGCTCCCGGCCCGGCTCCCGGCCCGCAGGTCCCAGCCCCACGCTTTCCCGCACCACCCGGCGCCTCACGCTGCGGTGGTGGACGAGAGCCGTCATTGCCGCGACTTTCTCAACAATTACGATGATCTTACACCCAGGGAAAAAAAAGAAGTCCATCCAAGATCAGGCTCCAGGGAAGGAGGCTGCATTAAGTAACTTCTACACAGGAGCAGTGCTGGGAAGTGCCAACCAGCATCCTGCAACAATCTCTGTTTCATCCCATTTACAGCGGTGACGTCTTTCGCCCTTTAATAGGGAATTATTGGTTAACATGTTGGTGAATTTGAAACTGACCACTCTTAAGAGTGGATGTAATTATTTAATTACGATGTGATCTTTAAATCGATCCCCCATCCCTTTATTTCTAAATCCATGGCCGATTTGCTCAACTTCAATTAGGTCATTGATTTTGCTTCTGACAAAGTATGAACAGCCAGTGTCTTCATACTTTCCCAAGTTTCCCAAGGTTAAAATTCCATGATTCTGTAAAATATTTTTGGCTAGGATTCGAAATGTATCCCCAGAATGAGGTAATATGCAACCCTGAATGCACAGACGACTACGAGTCCGGCCATATATATTTATGGATGGATCGCCTCTTCTAAATTCTAAATGTACTCTGGTTGCTCGGACTGAAAACCTCCGCAAGGCCTGGCTTGGCCCCGGCTGCACTGTTTGATAAAAGCAAGACGGATCCAAGGATCCCATTCCCGCCCAGGCTCCCCAAGCGCGAAGGCTTCAGGAGCTGCGTCGACTGGGCAAGGCCTTAATTAAGCTTTTGCAGACAGCGTCCCTAAGAAACCAGGTTAGCTGTCGGGACCACAGAATTCGGGGCCATCGGTTCAGAAGTGAAGGGAGAGGCCGACGTGCAGAGGGTTCCCCGGGAGCAGCCTAAGGCCCGTCTCCCGGGCGAGTAGGAAAGGGCCCGCCGCCCGAGTTGTCCCGAGCAGGCGAGCTCCCCGCGCACCCCCCGGGCAGGCGGCGCGGCGGCGCGGCGCCGAGGCGCGCGAGCTCCGGGCGTGCCAGGGAGCACAAGCTCCCTTCCCCGCGGGGCGCTCCACTGCCCCCCGGCCCGCGCTCCGCCGCTCCTCAGGAGCGCAGCATCCCTGCCTCTCCGGAGCCCGCCAGCCCCTGCGTGCCGCTCAGCCGGTTGGTGGCCCGGCTTCCCGTCCTCTGGAGGAAGTGAGGGTCAGGCCTCGCCATCGGACACCTTCCCGGACGCGACACCCGAGTCAACAGGGCCTTTTTTTTTTTTTTTTTTTTTAGCGCCGGGGAGCTCCCTGGGGGAAGGAGGACGAGGAGAGCGCCCCTTAGGGCCGGCGCTCCGGCTGGAAGGCCGAGCGGAGTCTCCACGAAGTACAATGTGGTGGGGGACCCGGGGGCGCGAGGAATCGAGGGTCCAGAAACAGGCTCCGCAGCCCGACCCTTCCTCCCGCCGGGACAGCGCGACGCGGCGGACCCCGGGGCGGCGATCGAGGGGGGTCGTGGACGCGACTTACTTGGAGTTCGAAGAATTCCAATAGATGGGCTCTAAAACTATCGATCTGGAAATCGCAGTTCTGCATAAAACCATCAAAACTCCCCAGCAGTACTTCCACACGGAGTCCCTCCTCACGGCCATGGCCAAGCCGCTCCCAGCTCCGCGCACTCCTGGCGTCGGAGGGACAAGGTGCGGGCCGGGAGCCCCAATCCTCTGGGCAGACAAGGGGGAGACGGCAGGCAGTTCCGGGGCGCGCCGAGCAGCTCCAGCGGACGCCGAGGCCGGTGGCGCTCCCCTCGGGGCCCTCAGAGCGCGGGGCGGGAGCGCACGCGAGGGGCGCGGCGGCGCGGCGGGCTCGGGGCTCCGGGGCGCCGCGCCGGACGCAGCTCGGACAGCCGGCTCCCGTGCGGCTCCAGGGTGCCGGGCGCGGGGCGGCAGGGAGGGCGCTCGGCCGGGACACAAAGGCCAAGAGACAGCTCGGCGGAGGCGGCGGGCCGCCTCGCACTATAGATCCAGGGGGGCGGGCAGCGGCCCGAGCGCGCGGGCGCCGTTTCGGCGCGGTTCCATGTCCCGGAGCGCGGTGCGCGGGCGGCGAGGGGCGTCTCCAGGCGCACAGAAGCCTCCACAGTCCTCGCGGCTCCCAGCCCGCGGAGCAGGCAGGAGGGGCTCGGTGCTCGCCGCGGGCGCCGGATGCGCGCGGGCCTTTGTGTGCGGGGAGGGCGCCGGGACCAGCTCCGCGCGCGTCTCCTCGCCTCAGCCGGCGCCGCCGTCCCCGCCGAGGAGAGTCAGCTCGGCCGGCGCGCTGTCAGAGCACTATAAACGCGGGGCCCCGCCCCGCACCGCGCAACCCATTGGCCCGCCGCTCGGCAGCCGCGAGCCGGTTGGGCGGCAGGCCGGTCCGTCAGCCGCCCCCGCCCGACATTGGGCGCCGCGAGGCGGGGCGCGGGCTGACAGGTGAGCCCCGCCCCCGGTCCCGGGCGGCGGCGCGAGCGGCGCGCGGGGGAGCCCGCGGCGGAGAGGGCCTTGCGCGTGCACCCGGCGCCCCCCGAGATGGTAGGGGCGGGCGAGTGGGGAGCGGGACAGTCCGGGCCACCTGTCCCCGCGCCCAGCATGCGCTCTCATTGCCCGGCAAGTGTCCAAACTTCAGCAGAGGGACAACGTCGAGGGCGAAACTTTCCCTGCGGAGCGGAAGGCAGTGGGCTTCCCGTGGGTCTCCCTCCTTCTCTGCAGAGCCCCCTCTGCGTAGACTGGCTCACACCCCGCTTGCGCAGCCCTTCGCCGAGCCCACCAGGCCTCTCAGTGATGCGTTTCACACCTGGTTTCGGTACCGAACGTCGGCTGGGGCCCGAGCTAAGTCAGTGGGGCCGGGAGACGCAAAACGACTCCCGGGGACGCGGCGCCGGCGGGGCAGCCGACTCCCGGGGCGCGGCCGCCGGGGCCCCGCTCCCTCCGCGCCTCGCTTCCCGCGAAGGCAGCACCTCTCCCCCGAGTGCGCGGCGGCACACCCGCGCCCGCCGCGGATCTTCTTAATTAGCCTCCGGGCCGCGCTCATACCTCCCCAGAGTGACCGGGAATTTAGGGGTGACCGTGACGAATAGCGCCGAAACAGAGGCGGCAGGAATTCTTCCATTGGATTCCCGGCGAAGCGCCTGCCTAAGAGCCTCTGGAACGAGCGCCACCGCGCCGCCGCTTCCGCGGACCCACAGCGCCCACTAGCGGCCGGCCTGCGCGCTCTGCGGGCGAGAGCACGACTCTTCGGGCCACCCGGACCCAGAGCCCGCGCAGCTAACCGCGCAGCTAACCGCGCAGAGGGTCCGAAGGAGTCGGCAGAGATGACCTGACCAACAGCAGGGAGAGCTCGGCACAAATCAGGCACAGTACAAATGTAACAGTTCGCAGTTTGAAACAAGATAAAGTATGCCGTATACCTGAAACATACTTGAAAAAAATTCCTTTCTACGCCAGGGTTTCTTTAATGTTTTAAAAGCAAAGAACCGGCCAGTATTCCTACAAATTCTACTTTTTGTTTTTAAGGCAAATCATCCACGAATTTAAATTTAAAAGAGAAAATATATATGGTAAAAACATCTCGTTTAGATACTTATTAGTTTTCCTTTCACTCTTCTTTGTAATAACTTTTGTAGGGCTTTATGGTGAGTTAAGTGTTCGTAAACGTTAATGTACATTTCAACTGGGAGTGTTACCTACTTGTGAAGACTAGTTAAGACCGAAAACACTAAGGCACGCGAGGTACCGAATACATTCAAATTATTCCAAGTAGATCTGTGAACGAAGAAAACAACTTTATTTTCTGCAGTTTCTAGTTTTAAATGAAAGCCTCCACTTTGAAGAAACGTTTTTCTTTAAAGGCTCAAAAACAGTAAACCGATTCGAAGTCATCGTCAGATTCCCAGAGGACTGAAAAACCAGGAAGGAGCAGGCGGTATTATTTCACAAAGGCAAAAGAGTCGTTTTCTAAAAAGCTTACAACATTTAAGGGATTCATTTGAAATTTAATATAAAGCTAGTTTAATATACTCTTTTAAAAGAACTAAAACTGAGTGTATCTCAGTAGCTGTTTCACATTTAGCAAACCTATATTGTGAAATTTAAGTTGTGAACTCTCAGCACCTACATGCTCTCTCGCCAAGTAAACTAGAGGAAATAAAGGAAATTTGCATTGTCTGAAAATAACCCTGGCTCCCATTTTTAGTAAATCTGATACTCTCAAATCCAAAGCCTTTTACCTTGGGAAAAAATGTAAATGTACATGTTTAAACTGCTTCCTTTTTTTAAAACAAAGTATTTGACCAAACAATAAAACCCTACACAAAGATTCCTATTGTATAACTTTAGTGTGTGAATATGTATTAACTTACTTTCAGTAAATATAATAAGCTGTAGAAACTATGTGAAAAAGTATCAGCAGTAGCAACTCCACTGCTCTTTAGAGTAATTTCAGTAATTAAAAGCATCACCTCAAGCCACCTGTATCTATTGTACGTATATCATGCGAGGAAAAAAAATCATCTGCGTGTACAAGACAAAGTTGAGACTTCAAATCCTCAGTCACCTCGGTTGAATACCTCTTTGTATTTGGACTTTTGTTTTACAATTGTTGGAGAAACGTAGTTATTTTTGAAAATCTGTAATTCTACCATCACATATTTAACCCGACATCAAAAAATAAGATTTTATTTCAGCAAAGAAAGTTACTTCAGCTGTTTCCAGAGTTAAGGAAGAAATTTCTAAAAACCTAATTAATAAAAATTGGGGGGATTTCAGAGACACAGCCAAGTATAAATGTTGGATATAAATCTGAATAAATGTAGAATGAAGTGGCAAATATAAAAGTTGGATAGTTCCAGTTTTAAAATAAGAGGGCAATGAATTTTGCCCAAGTAAGTGTGCCTTACTAAATAGTCAGGTTTCTGCCCCTTTTGAATCCATATGCAAGCTTTGGTCTTTAGAACTTAGAGTTGTTTCTTACATATTCCTTGTACAGTAATCCACTGATTCTAAGATGTACTTCGAAAGGCATCTTTAACTCCTATAAAAACAAAGAACAAAAAAAGCCTTATCTAAATGTAACGTTACAGAAAAATTATTGTGATTTATGTATGTTGATTAAATCTTGTCCAAGCCATGAACTTTCTACATAGCTGGAAGACTCTATTAAACTGCATGCAGTTTACCTCATACAAGTCACTTAAGTTTTTAGAACTCTCCCACAAAGGACACTTTGCTCAGTTTATTTCACGGGAAGACCTTTCAAAACAAGAGTAAAACTCCTTAGATCAACTTCGCCATACATTTCTGTCCATCTATCTGCTTCTAAAATTCCTATTATTACAAATTGTAGCATGTTAGTATCTACTTATTAGTTTGGTAGGAAAAGCATTAGTCATTACATGGGGCTCTTGGTCAAAAGAATCATTTTTCCCTTTGGGAAGTTTCATAACTCATACCTTACAGACCATACCTATTCTTTATGGAATCAAAACCACCATTATTTTCCACTACAGTAATTTAAATCTCTAGCTCAAATTATCATTGCTTTTGTTAACAGTATTAATGCAAAATCAGCCTATGTGGAAAGAATACAGGTTTGGATCCAACTAGGTAGGGTAACTGGCTCAAGACCTCATTTCCTTATATGCAAACCAACAAGTTAAGAGGGCCAGCCATTTCTAGTCACCATTCTAAATTGGCCTAGGTAGTTCGGTGGAGATAAACACACAGGTAACAGCTAGCTGTGCAGTTTTATCACTCATTAACTTTAGCATTTCTGTGACTCCCACTTTGTGGACTGATATGATATAGACATACTGTATGGTTATAATGAAGTTAAATTCTGCTCTCAGCATATAAGGGGTATTACTGACAGCAGTCATAAGGAGACAACCCATCAAACCATTTCTGCTCCTTTATCCCACCTTACAATAAGCTATTCAACGGAACCAACTGCAATTATATATTCCTTTGTTAATTCATGTTGTCATAAATTTAACTGATGGTGAAAGCCTGGAAAATGAGGAAGGCAACAATCATCATGCAAATGTATACAAAGAACAAGCCCATTTTGTTCGAACCCTAATAAACCAGGTTTAGTGATCAGCAGCTGTATTAATCTTAGACGATACTGACACTACTGAACACACACACACCTTTGCCTGAGTGACAGTAAAACTACTGAACGTTGATTTTACTCTTTTACTCTGAAACTTACTGGCTTCAGACGTGGAAAGATAAGTATGTATAAAAAACAAAACTGTTCCAACATCCTCTGGTCAACCACTGGAGGCTCAAGTAAGGAACAATCTTCTTTAAAATGACGTCCCATGAATTTCAATCATACACACACCAACTTTAATTTCTCTTGGGCCCTCTGTATCCCCCCTTCCATTGCTTCCTAGCTGCAAGTCAGTTACTCTAGTAATTATAGATACACTATATAATAGATCAGACGATGCCATCTCATCATCTAAAAGCCAACTATGGCAAATCTGCTACAAAACATACAGTGCAGTGTTATTAGCAAATTACTGCACCACTAGCAACTCCCTGACTATGGACAACAGAACGTTAAACAAAAAAAACAAACCCACCCTCAAAACATAAGAGTAAACAAGAAACATTACAAATAACAAAGGTGATGGTGAAGAATCAATACCGCCACTACTGGCAATTCAACAAACGAAAGAGTGGGGCCTCCTGCCTGGGCTTCAACACCCATCCTAGATTTTTTACCTGCGGTGGTCCTTCTGCTAATGAATAACACTCTGGTATCTGAGTGTTTATAAGACTCCTGGATGGACTGGCAAGTCTCAAAAATTAAGATACACTTTTCAGAATTTCTTATGGCCAATACAAAACAGATGGATGGTTCTGGGGGTAAAGGAGCAGAAAATTGGGACAACTGATAACAGAAGCTCTGGTTTTATTAACAGCTTTGGAGAAATTTTAGTTAAGAAGGACCCGAGTATAAAATGAGGCATTAGAAACAACATACAGAGTTCAATTGGCCAGGATTCTATACTTATTTTACCTCAGAAAATTAAAAAGTACAAATTTCCTTTTGCAATTTTTTTTGGGGTAAACTATTGTTATTTTGGGGGGAAATTCTTGAAGTACTGGTGGCCATACAGAAAAGCTATGGACATATGTTACTAGCACAACTAACTCAGAAATTAACTGAGGACACAGAGAGCCTAATTTGCTACATCTTCGTAAGAGAAACTGGAGCAGTAAATTTTTAACTACAAACCCCTTCCCCTCTTTGCAAGCATTAAAGAGTCCTCACACATAGCTAATTTAAAGGTTTAGTTTATACAATTGATTTAATTCTGCAAACTCCACAATATAAATGGCAATAACTACATATATTAAATACTGTAATAAAAATAAACAGTCATTAGTTAATTCTATAATGCATTAAGAGCAACTTTAAAAAACAAACTGTGAATAAAGGCATACTTAATAAATTAGGGAACATCTGAAATACTAAGTTTGGGAAAGAATTTGAACTTTTATAATATGTATACAAAAGCAGTGGAAACAAATGAAAACAAATTACTACACATTGCTGTAGCACAGAAAGGATTGGGTGCGTTTTATTAACAATGACATCCTCTTTCCTGCAGCCTGACACAGGAACAATTCCATTATCTGATGTGAGTCTCCAACAGCAAGCAGATACTGCAGCATGTTACTAAGCAACTTACTGTGATTTCACACCATATGTGGCAGGAAGAAATTTTTTTTTAATGAAAAGGCAGGCATAAGCTGATTTCTAGTATTTTTAAGTCCAGGCTACTCTCTTAGATACAATGTTTAGAACACTTGTATACCAAAACAACTTTTAAATAAACATTTCCAAAAACTTGCATATACAACTTAGGTACAATGGTTCTGCACCAAAAAAAAAAGTTACATTAAAAAAAAAAGTGTAAGAATCATGAAATAATTAAAGCTAACCTAAATTCTTCAGGTAAATAAAGTGAATGTTTTAGAGTAATAGGTTATCATGTTTACTAAAAGTCAGTTCTCACTAGAGTTCATGCCTATTTAAAATTCTATCTTTAAAGATATTTAAACCGATTTTATTGTTCCTTACCACAATTAGACTTATGGAAGAGCTCAAACTAAAGCAACAGCATTTTTCTTAGCATGCACAAACAAAATAATCTACCATTTAGTCATCTCATGAACTTATGTCTTCACGTTTAAAAGACTGATCAAACTGTCTCAAAAATACTGGAAAGTTTCTCTACTTTGATGACATGTCTGTGCATCTCAGGCAGCAGTTTTCTATCCATATCCTTTTCTTGAATACATGTTTTAATACCAGTTCACTTAAACATATGTAAAGATAAATGAGGCAGATTTTAGTGTATCAAAGTCATCCATAAGATATAACATGCAAAAACAAAACAAAAGCTTGTAAGTTTAAATGTGTTTGTCCCCCCAAAAAACGTGCAGGTACCCTACACTGAAGATGATTTGACTACCTTATTAGCCTTCTGTAAAAGTACAAAGCTAAGTTCTTTCTGATGGCCCACTTTGAAAATAATCTAAAATATTATAAATTTTTAGAATCATTCTTCTAGTCTTTATTAAGTACAATTTGTGGTAATAATACTTATATCCTAAAATAGAGGCACAGGATTGAGAATTTAAATCTTTTTCTGGGTGCTTAGTCTTTCTTAACAGTAATACTGTTGTCATAATTTGTTGTATCAGCATAAATTAGATTATCTGTAAAATAGCCATTAAATACTAATTCTCAAATATATTTGATGTACGTACAAATCCTATGTTAAAAGTAAAAAGAAATATACAGCATAGTCCTAGGATTTCTAGATTGTTGACCATCAAAAAGTAAACCACCCTCTTTTAAGACTTAACAGAACTTTAAAAAAAATTGCTTCAACATATGAATTTAAGACTTTACTTTATTCAGCAAAATCATTTATTTACACAATGGGGAATGCTGGTTTGATTTCGTCAATGAAATGAAAACAAGTTGAACAGAGACAATACTGAACTGTATATGTATTTTGTATCAGAGCTGACCAACTGTTTCCTTACCTGTGTCAGGAACACCAAGAGTAACAGTATCACGAGGACACTGGTTAACAATACACCACAAAGGTCCAGTAACACCCTGGGCGCTTCCAATGCAATTACCAACTTTTTCTTTTTTTATAAATATATAAAAAAACAAAAAGTTAGCAAAACCAGCATTATGATGTAGTAAACAGAGTATAACTCTGAAGTCAGTGGGTCAGTAAAAACCTTATCAGACCATCCATAGTTTACAAAGTGATCTGCTCTTCTTCAGATCACTAATACAGAATCCAACAGGTGAAAAAATATCGCTTTTTGGAAGGTAACAATGATCTGATAAGGATTTGACTTAATGGACATTAAACGGGGGGAGGGAAAAAAGGAATTGCAGAGCATAGCCCCTATTAGAACAAGCTAACTTTCCAGATTTTCCAAATTAAAAAAACAAAAACAAAACAAACAAACAAAAAAAACCACTTCAACATGAAGCTACCATACAAAGTTTTTCCATTTTTCTTTGTAAAAAGTTCAGAGTTTGCAATTTAATCTTGGGTTTTTAATGAGAAGGACAGTTTTGGCCTGGACTTCCCCTTGCCCAGGATAATTTTTTGTTCTTCTTTTTGTTGACGCTGTCGCTCTTGTTCTAGTTTCATCCTTTCCTCATGAATCTTTCTTTGTTCTTCAACAATTCTCAACTGTTCTTCAGCCTGAAAGGTAAAAGTAAAAACTCAGAATTTCACGTCTTCTATTAGATATTCCAGAAATTGGGTGACAAATTCATCAACAGGAGCACACAAAAGTATATGTTTAAAAAATCTTGCCGGGCTTCCCTGGTGGCGCAGTGGTTGAGAATCCGCCTGCCGATGCAGGGGACACGGGTTCGTGCCCCGGTCCGGGAAGATCCCACATGCCGCGGAGCGGCTGGGCCCGTGAGCCATGGCCTCTAAGCCTGCGCTTCCAGAGCCTGCGCTCCGCAACGGGAGAGGCCACAACAGTGAGGGGCCCACATACCAAAAAAGAAAAAGAAAGAAAGAAAAAAAAAAAAAAAAAATCATCTTGCCTAAGATCACATAGAAAGTATCAGAAAAAAATACCTAGGAGTTAGAAAAGAACTCCTTATTAATTATTCCAACATTTTCTGATTTTGTTTTTTTATGAAAAATATATGAATTGTAGGAAAGCACTTGAACATTTTGAAAATGAAGTTTCTACACATCATGTTGAGATCAGTATATACATTTTTGTCCTATTACCTATTTTTATTTTATCTACACCGTCGGTGCACCAGATTAATAGTCAAATACGAATTAAGGCATGAATTTTTCAGAGTATGTTATTACCAATTACTATAACTAAATTTATAATTAGAAAGGCATACAAAAATTATAGACAAAAATCTCCAACGGAGCTACATTATATTGTCAATACACAACCATGAAATAATAAGTTTTTTTCTGGAGAGAAAAATGAGACCTTTTTGACCTGGCTAACTATAAAATGCTATCTAATTTCAAATAGATACCAATAAAATTCCTGCAATGCCTTCGACTCCTTCACAACTCCTTCAGTCTCAAGCAACCAACTTCCTTCCTGTGTGCTCTACAGAAGATTCCCCTCTGTACCAAGAAAATTCAGGTCATTCTCACGAGCTCTGGCCTCATCAAGTTGCTCCTTCTCCCCAAAGATTCCATGTCCACTCCCTTAATTCTCAACCAGCTGTAATTTTACTCCTCTCCCAGGTGACATTAGGAAGTGTGTGGTTGGTTGTCACAACAGGCGTGTGCGTCATGTGTACAGTGTGTTGTGTCCATGCGTGTGCGTGCGTCATGTGTGTCGTGTGTGTGCGTGTTGTGTGCCGCGTGGTGTCGTGTGTCCATGCGTGTGCGTGCGTCATGTGCGTCGTGTGTGTCGTGTGTGTCGTGTGTGGGGGTGGCGCTCCTGGCACCCAGTGGGCAGAGAACAGGCCACCAGACGTCCTACAAGGCACAGGACAGCCTCCCTCCCTGACAACAAAGAATCATCTAACTCCAAAGATGAACAGTGCCAAGGTTTAGGAAACCTGCTCTAACCCTTGACTTTTAAATCTCAGCTATCATCACTGAGTTGTCCTTTTTTCCCCCCATCTGACCTTGATCTTAAAATACACACTGCATCCTTTGAATGCCTTATTTCCATTCAAAGTCAAATTTTAAAAATTCACTGCTTCCATCTCCATTATTCTATTTAAATTGTTTTCTAGATGGCCAAAAACTAACAATAAGTTTAGTGGCCTTTCCCTTTACTCATTCTTCTGTTCACTTGAACTTGTCTTTTAAAAATTTTCTCTCCTCCCATAAATGAAACACTAAGGTTCAAAAGATTAAGGTCCTCCACGGATAGGTTTTTCTTTTCAGGAATACTAAAGGTCAATATGACTGAATTATAGGCTTTACGGCAGAAGATGGAAAAGGTAACAAATTCTGGTATTCAACTTAATAAAACGTTTAAATTTTATCTTGTAGGGAAAAAAAAACCACCCAACTTTTAAATTCATAAGTCACACCAGAAAGTTTAAGATGGAGGCCGGTGGGGTGGGGAGCAAGAAAGGGGAAGGATCATGACCCGGAAAGGAGGAAGACGGTGGGCCCAATCCGCTGTTAGCAAGTGCAGTCAGAGGTGAGGAAGACCCAAACTGAAGAGGCGGGAATTAGGTGGGAGGGAAAGGTGGGCAAGTGTGTTTTCACAAACGTCTGTATCCTTGCATTCTCATAAGGTGGAACCCGACGGAGAGCTGAAGTACCTCTCCCATACCTTTCTCCTAAGCTACATTTCCAGCTGGCTGAGGAGCATCCAACTGCGAAACCTCTTCAATACCTTCAAAACTCAACGTGTTCCAGATTTAAATTCTTCAAGCCTAACCTTAAAATGAATCAGCCCTTTCTAGCCTCCCTACTGCCACGCATCTAGTAGAGCTTATTTCCTTCCCCTCCTCCCTCTTCCTCGACACAACCAAACAGCCCTCAGGTTTGTCAATTCTCCCCTTATATCCTCTCTTCCTTTATATCCTCTCCCATAGAGCTCTGTCCCTTCCCTCTGCCACCGTGCCAGTTCAGGGCCCCAGATCTCTCGCAGACCTAAAATGGTCTTGTTTCCAGTCTCTGCCCTTCAATCCACCCTACACAATGCTGCTGGCTTCCCCTTTCCTGAGCACTGTGCTCTCCTGCCCTCCGACTTCCAATGATTTCCACTGTGCAGACACGGCCTGACTTCCTAAATTAGCGTACTATTTACGACTTTCCATATCCTTTCTATCTTGCCCCACCCCCAGCTCAGCTCATGCCATTCTTTCCTACGACAATCCTACCTGTGTGTCAAAGTCCACTGCAAAATCACCATTCTCTTGTTTAGACTTTCACTGATAATTACAAGAGAAATAATCATCTGCTTCTGATAACCATTAGTAAATGCATATGCAAATTTATCCAGTTTTAATAAATCATCCCACATTTGGGGTAAGAGCATGGCACATGCAACTGAATCAAGACATAGTAAAGACTCTTAGGGGGCACGCTTGTGCTTTGGAAACTCTTTCCAGGATAAACACCCCAGACTCACTTTTCCATAAGGTTCTAACTCAGCCCCTAGGAAAGCAGATTAGAAAGAAGCTTGGGGACTAATGGGTTTGAACATCACAACCTCAACCCATTTGAGAAATTTATGAAAACTACTTTGGCACTATCCACCCCAAACTACATTTCACAGTACTTTTATAACCAGCAATTTAATTTTCTAGATTTTATACTATAAACATACTTGCATACCTGCAAAATTGAACAAGTTTATTGCAACATGGTTTGTAAAAGACTGGAAAAACCCAAATATTCATCAATATGGACTATTAAATACATCATGGAAAATATATTTAAAAAATACTGTGTGGCTGTTAAATCTTGAATCATGTGATATTACCTAATCAAAAAATTAAACAAGATTTAGAAAGTAACTTCCTTCACAGACAGAAAATACTATTTCTACTGCACTGAAATTATCTTTAGATTTGAGTGAAGAAACAGAAAAGGTTCAGTTTCATCGAAGTCTACAAATACAGGAGACAAAAGCGTATCTGTGTGTAGAGGGAGAGCTGTAATTAACCAGGGAGGGGTTATAGCTAACAGTGTTATCCCCAGAGCTACGCACACAGTGCCTGTTACAAGTACCTGACAATGGAATGGTTTTAAAAAATGAAATCAAGCAGGTCTTTCCCATCTTTATGTATAAATATTTGTATTTTGTTCTATTACAGCTTTAAACTAAGCATATTCAATTACACCTTGGCAAAGAAAAAAGAAAAAGATGATGGATTGTCACTAAACTTACCATGGTAATCATATGTAAGTCAAATCTTTATGCTATACAGTGCTGTTATGTCAATTATATCAATAAAACTGCAGAAAATAAGAATAACAAAAAAAGACATTTTCAAATAAAAAGAATGATACAGATACAAGTGTCTTTACTTTATGTAAAAAAAAATGTGTCCTAAAATGTGGCCTGTAATAAGTTTCCAACAATTCTAATACATCAGGGGAGGACTCCCTATTTGTAAAACTAACACTCATAAGGCTTTTGTAAAACAAAGAAGAATTTTATGACATGCATAGCTGGTCTTTAAGTTTCAGTACTTCAATAATCCTGGGAAAATCGTATTCTTTTTGACCCTTACTATGAAGAATGGCTCTAATAGCAATGACAATAACAATGAAGTTATCACAGAGTAATTATGAGATGAAATAAGATAATTGAGAGAACACACTGTAAAGTGCAATACTTTAAAATGCTTGAAATTATCTTTTAAACCAAACAAAAAATATTTGAGGGCCTAAGTACAGTGACCAGAGAAGGAAAACAATTATTTTAGCTCTAAAGTAAGAAAACTGGGGCTTCCCCGGGGGGTGCAGTGGTTAAGAATCCGCCTGCCAATGAAGGGGACAACGGGTTTGAGCCCTGGTCCGGGAAGATCCCACATGCCGCAGAGCAACTAAGCCCGTGCGCCACAGCTACCAAAGCCTGCGCGCCTAGGGCCCGTGCTCTGCAACAAGAGAAGCCACAGCAATGAGAAGCCCACGCACCGCAACAAAAAGTAGCTCCCGCTCGCCGCAACTAGAGAAAGCCCGCGCGCAGCAATGAAGACCCAAGGCAGCCAAAAATAAATAAATAACAAAATAAGAAAACTATGTTGAACTGAAAGTTACAAAAACTTTTTCAACTGGAGGTTAATGAAGGTCTTGGTAAACTGATAAATCTTGACAATAAAAGTATATTTTATATAAAAAAAAAACAGGCTAGTTGAGAAAAACCAAACCTGTCTCTCATTTTAATACAGTGGCTTTCAAGTGATGAAAAACTACCTATCCATCTGTGTGATATGACTCTACACCTTACTTGCTAGGTATTCTTCTAAAGCCTTGCCTCCCACCTCCCTCTGCAGTTAACTGTCTGATAGGCTGCTTTGTTCCTGATGATCCCATCTGCTGGCACATATACACTGCTCCTCTCCCCTCATTTCAAATGTATGCAAAAGAAAGCATTATTCCAAATGGGGGGAGGGTATGCACATTCGTATTCATACAGGTGAACAACGCTAAATTCTCCTACAAGGCTGACGTGGTGGACATCAGAGAGGCCACAGAGAAAGGTCACACAGCCACCACACTAGAGCCATCACAGTGGGGCAGTCCTTCCCAGCCACTACACCCGGGACCCTGTCTGGTCTCAAACAGGCTTTCAACCCTGCACCCCACGCAAAAAGAATGACTGTTGAGATGAAATACACAAGAGCAAAACATACCGTTAGAGTAGAAGGGTCTACTTAACCCCCTTCCCAGTATCTTTTGTCTCCCCCTCCCACTTTACATAGAGGTCCGACTGCCTTTTTAAAAATTACTCTTTTCTAAGCATTCTCCTTACATTGTCTGTAATTTTAGATCAAGGTCCTTAGCAGCAGTTTCTTTAGCAAATGGTGATGCTGAAACCTACTACTCTCTCTACGTGGAATATGTATGAATTTTTACCCCCCCAAAAATCTAAAGATAGAAATATGTATCAGGAGTGATTACTGGGATGATGCGAAGAACTAAAGAAATCTGACAATCAGGAATCATGCCCCTACTCAGAAATGTGAATTTCTGCATTTTAACCTCCCAAAACATACCTCCCGCTTCACTCTGCCATTCTGCAGCCTTGTTCTTTAATGCACCCTCCCCTCCATAACAAGTAAAATGTATGCCCCCTTTTAGATAAACAATGAGTAAAAAAAATATTAACAAGAAATTTAATGTAATTAGTTTTGACCCTCAGCAAACTATTATGATGTTATTCATGTACAAGGTTTAATAAAGAAAATAACAAAGGAGGACTGAAAAAAGCAATTCTCTCTTTTCCCCCAGGGGCCATGGGAATTTAGTTATTCTGATAGTTACCTCCTTAGGATATACACTAACTATCATTACGGGGTATCATTAGCTACTCATCTAAAGAGAAATCATACCACCACACTCCTTCTAGCCCCCTTTTATTTAAAGTACAAACAATTGCTTCAAGAAGGAACTGACTGATAGTTGACCTTGGTTTGAAAAGAAACTTTGGGTACAAAACTCACTGCCTTCCAGACCTCTGGAGAGAGTGCTCTGTTAATGCCAAAAGAGAAATCTGATACCTTCAGGATTTTACCATTCACGTCCTATAAATTTCACAAAAAAACTGTACTCTTCTAGATGTGGTTCTTTTAATCTTCTGTAGCCTAAATTCTCTGTTCTTTTACACAGTTCTTTTGTTTGTCTTATTCAGTTTTCATTCCTTTTTGTGAAAGTTCTCCTTAAATGCCTGGTGATCCTTGGTTCTTAGCACGATTACATCAGGTCTTCCCTGGTTCCCACAATAGACTTTTACCTTCCTTCCTTTTTCCTCTTCTCCCTCCCTCTGTACACCCTTATCACTCACCAAGTTCAACTACTCTCTTGTTACTGTCTACTCCCACCTGACCAAGTGCCCATCTTTTACACTGACCTCAGTGGCTTTCTCGTTTCTAGTCTCCATCCTTCACACCACCCCACACAATGTCAATACATTAATATCCAGAAAGTTTTTAAAAAATCGTTGCCCAGAATACATTAACATCATTAAATCAGCTTTCTACCTTATCAACTGGGAACAAGCCTCTCAATGATTTAAAATCCTTAGCTAATTTGCCCACTCTTTCAAATTAAAATATTTAATTGACATTTACATTTGATGCCATACCGTATTTTCCTATCTCTTAAAATGTATAAATATGTCATTACGAGCCATCCTAAGTACTGTGCTGTTTCAACTTATATAATACACTCACTCTAGCATAAATGCCCCATTCTCTTTCCAACTATGTTAGTTTCCTGTAGCCACTGTAACAGATTACCACAAACTGGATAGCTTAAAACAGCAGAAGTTTATTCTGAAGGCAAGAAGTCCAAAATCAGTATCACTGCAACAAAATCAAGGTGTTGATATTCCAGGGCCACATTCCTTTGGCCAGTACCTTCATATCTCTGCTCTGATTTCATATCACCTTTTCCTATGTTAGTGCAGTCTGAAAGCCTTTCATCATTAGGTCTTCTCTCCCTTTCAGTCCATGTTGGCAGTGCTTCTGCTGATACAACATCCTCAAAAACACTGTGAGTCTGCCATGTATATCAGGCCACTAGACAACAGGCTCTTCCACAGGTCTTTCCTGGATAATCTCATCTACTCCTGGCTTTTGCTAAGATGGCTGAGGTAACCTATGAGTCACAGACACAAACTCTTCAGCATTAGCAAAAGGATGTCCAATCATACCCTCAGCCTTCTTTCCAGAACAAGTTTTTCTAATAGTGAATCTAATTTTAGCATCTTTTGAAATCTAAATCGGCTAAAAATTTCCCCAAACATCAAGTTCTCATTTATTTTACTTCTTGGTTCTTTCCTCAATTACTCTCCTCTTGCATTTTACATAAATATTGAGAAGAAACCAGATTGCACTTTACTTAGAAAAATCTTCAGCTTTATATATGAACTTCATCGCTTAGATAAGTTCTGCCTTTCACACAACTGTAGGACACAGTTCAGTTGGGTTTTCTTCCGCTATATAACAAGGAATTCCTTCCCTCCAGTTTGCATAACATGCTTTCATTTTCTTTCTAACCCTAACCAGAAGTGCCTTTTTAAAAAAGGGATTTCTTTCTTTATTTTTGGCTGTGTTGGGTCTTAGTTGCAGCACCGGGGCTCCTCTCTAGTTGTGGCACATGGGCTCCAGAGCGCATGGGCTCTGTAGTTGTGGCACGTGGGCTCTGTAGTTGTGGCACGTGGGCTCTCTAGTTGCTGCGAGTGGGCTTAGCTGCCCTGCGACATGTGGGATCTTAGTTAGTTACCCGACCAGGGATCAAACCCGCGTCCCCTGCATTGCAAGGCGGATTCTTAACCACTGGACCACCAGGGAAATCCCCAGAAGTGCCTTTAAAGTCCATTTTCCTCCTAACAGTCTAGGCATTTTCTATCATGTACCTCAAAATTCTTCCAGCCTCTGCCCACTGTCCAATACCAAAAACACTTCCACATTTTTAGGTAACAAGTTATCACAAACTAGGTAGGCTCAAAACAGCACAAGATTATTCTGAGGGCCGGAGTCCGAAATCAGGATTACCGGACCTAAATCAACGTGTCAGTAGGGCTGTGCTCCCTTCCCAAGGATCTAAAGGGAGTCTGTTCCTTGCTGTTCCTTGCTGTTGTCTGTTCCCAGCCAACCCCCTGGTGGCTGCTAAGAGGATTCCTTGTCTCCTGACCACATCACTCCAGTCTTCAAGGCCAGTATCTTCAAATCTCTCTCTGTTCTGTCTTTGGCTTCTCCTGTCTGTGTTTTGTGGTAGAATCTCCTTCCATCTCCCTCTTATAAGGATACATGTAAAGGCATTTAGGGCACAGTAATAATCCAGGATAAACTCCCCACCTCAAGATCCTTAACTTATTCACATCTGTGTAGACTCTTTAACTGTCATGTAAGGTAACACTCGCAGGTTCTAGGGATCAGAACATGGGTATCTTTTTTGGGGGGCAGGAGACATTTTTCTGTCTACTACACAAACATTAAAAAATTCTTTCTTACATCTCCCTAAGAACTCTTTTCAGAGCTCTCTCTTAATTGCAAAGTGAGATCTGGTTTACCTGAAACTTAAGTTTGTGGAATACATTTCATATATAGTCAACTTGTAAACATGGTACTATCTTTTCATCTCTCAAACTGGTGAGATACCACGTGTTATATATAGCACAATGAGCATGCCAACTCTCCCTAACTGGCAAGGGAAAAGGGGAAAATTATTTCAATATTAAAGAGAGGAAATACACTATAGACCCAGAATTTCAGGGGACAGTTTGAGGGGTCATTTTTCCTACTGACAGAACCTCCTAGAACATTTCATTCCATGGCAACACCTACCACCTTCATTTAGTCAGTTTCCTGTTCTGAATAAATAAGATTCATACACATTTCACAATAGTATCTGGGCTTTTCCCAGACGCATCACTAAAAACTGTGTGAAGACGAGGACTTTGAAAAATTTTGAGTACTACTCGTAACATTTTAAAGAAAATTAAAATTCTCCATTGTACTAACAACAGCCTTTCAAATGTTTGATGATAGCTGTGCAAGGCCAATACTAACCCAAGAACTAGGAACCAATCTGCCAAAAAGCCAAGTCAAGCCAATCCACATTTGGATTAATTTTTGTTTGATTTTATAAATCAAATACGTATGTTCGTTAATATTTTCTTGCCTCCTTATGGACAGATAAAATCAAGTATCTTGATAAACAACTTGGAACTAAAATGAGCAAAAACTACTCTTGGTCTAGACCACTTAACATGTATCACATATGAGAGTCCGTATGGCTTAGCTAATCTGTTCCTTATTACAGACATTACTGGGAGCAATCTTTGAAGTTCTGTCACGAGGGCTTACTTAAAAGTTAGTCTAAGTGTGGCTTAAATTTACTTTCTTTACTAGTTATTCTTACCTGATCATAATGGTGATACACATTACTTGTAAAAAAAAAAAAAAAAAGTAGAAACTGGAGATAAGTATAAAATTTCTTATAGGCTTACCAATTAGAGATAACTATTCTCAGTACTTTGGCATATTTTTCTATTAAATGTACAAATATACATTTCAAATTAGGAAAATCATAATGTATATGTAAGTTTTGTATTTAGCTACTTCCCCTGTATTATCAGATGCTTTTTGACTACAGAAAAATCCACTCTATGTATGTGTTATAATTTATCTAAAAACGTGGGCAATTTTCACTATTCAAATAAGGGGAAAACATTTTTGTGTGTGAATTGATTTGTACTGGATTCAGTTTCCATTAGGTAAGTTCTTAGGAGCAGAATTAAAATTTAAGGTTCCTGGTATATACTGATTTATTGTTATTTTCTAAAATGGTCACATCCATTTAAACTCCCAGGATAGTACACTATATAAAGGGTCTCCTTTATACCATTTTCTTGCCAACACTTGGTACTAACGGGAAAAAAAAAAGTCTTTTCAAATTTGGTATGTAGTATTAGAGAAAAAGGAAAAGAGAGGGGGCATTTCTTCGCTTTCCCATTAAGGTTGGGATTTATTTTCAGGAATTTATTACAGCTACTTTTCATTTTACTTGTGTGAAGTTACCTCTTTTACATCTCGAAGTAGTTTTTTTTTCCCCCCTTTCAGGAAGTTGGTCTCCTTTATTGATTTACAAGAGATCACTGTGTTATTCTTTCATGGTTATAGACAAGAAATCTCCCCCAGGGTACATTCTTTTCCAACCTGTCTAATCTGCTTTCAAAACCTGAACTTCTGACTACACATAAAGTGGTTTTACTACAACTACTACTGCTTATCCCAAGAGATCCCACACATTCCTGCTTTTCTTCTAATTCTACTTCCCTAAAGGTCTTTGCCCTACTTCATTTCCTCACCCTCAATTCAATTTCTAACTGTCCATCAAGGTCCAGGGCAGGGGTATCTCTTCCAGGAAGGTTCCCAGGGCAATTATGTCAGTTACCTCTTGTAACTCATACCACTTACCAAATAGTTCCATATCATTAGCTGACTTTTCTTGGAGTCGTCCTTGTCTCCACAATTAAGACACTAAAGCCTTTACGAGAACTTAACATCCTGGCTACCTTTATCTCCAAACTGCTTTTTATTCATATGTCTATTATTTTAACAAGACTTTCAATATATTCTGTGTAGTATTTCCTAGTGTAAATACTAGGAAACCTGTATAAAGATTAAAGAACTGTGCTCAAAATTGAGAGGAAGGGGAAAGGACGATAAAAATGAGAGAAACTGCAATAGTGTGCCTTGCGCGTTCATACAGTAACATTTTCTTGTCTCTTCTTACACAAAGGGTACTCTACTTTCCCTGCAAGGACATGGCCACCAATAGAACCAAATAAAAATTAATTCTCTCCAACAAGAACAATAATTTTTTATGCTTCCAACATTACTGAACACAAGAAGCAAATTAGTTATGTCCAGATTTTTACCAATTTTCCTCAAATTCAAGCTTCTTTCTCCCCAAGATACCCTTTCACTGAAGTTTTATTGATAACATGCAGTCAGAGCAGTGTCACTGCACAGTCTATTAATACGAAGTCAAACTCAAGGGTTCTAGAGCAGTGCTACTCTTAAGTATGGCCCATGGACCAACGACAGTGCAAACTGTAACTGATCCACAATGACATGCAGAAGCCAAGAATAAGCATTTTAGAAACTTCTATAGCAATTTGACCTCATTTTTCTAATAATTCATCTTAACTGTATTTTGCAAAAGTAGAGGTCTGAGACAAACTGGGATTAAAAGAAAAAAAAACAAAATCTGGGCAACTTTACCACCACTTGAAAAGCACTGCTTTAGAATATGCTTTGCTAATCTTCTCCTATTTTTATGGTTGGTCTGGATAAACAAAGAAGGCTATTAGAGGAACATAAGGAGGCCAAGCTGTCCCTAGGCACTCAGACAGCTACCCCAGGGTCAGAAGGGATCAAGACTTTGGCACGGTATACCAAGTTTAGAACCCTTGCTCTAGAAGTCACAATTTGGCCTTTCAGGACATCCGCAAACTGAACTCCCTATACAGTCTCTTACACCACGTTCTAAGAGGAATTCTATCCCACGTACTGGGTAATTTTGCTTCAATGTTGCTAGCACCAACTATACTGTTCATCTCTCCTGCAAATATCCATGGCCTTACAAACAAGACTATATCTACCTTTCAAAGCTCAACCTTCAAAACTAAAATTAAGATGCACACTTCTCATCTTACTTTCTCTCACACTTGCACTGAGATTTTCTCCTCACGTGGAATCACTAAAAAAAAAAAAGCATTATCACGTATGTATTAATCAGCATGTACTGATACATCTTATTATGGCTTCTCACCCACCTCATATTCATGGTGCTTCTTCCACCTAAGCAGATTTTAAGGTCTTTTCATTGGTAAAACACGAGTAGGTCTTCCCTTTCCTTGTGGCTTTCACAGTAACCAGGACAGTGATATTAAGAATCCCTTGTGTCATGTTCAGTAAGTTGTTTAGGGTATTTCTAGTTTGGCTCTTATCTGGGGCAGATTATCTTTTAAAAGATCATACTCTAGAACCAACTGCTGGTGGTTCTAACTTTCACATTCTTATTCACTATAAAACAATTATTTACAGTCCTCCTTCACCAACCCCCCAGTGGGATCCACTGTTAATTACTTAGATCCTCCCAGATCTTTTTCTGTGCCTTTATAAACACAGTCACAGAATTTGATTTTTCTGAAATCGCTTAACTGGAGCTTACATCTTGCTTTTCCTCCCCCAGTCAAGAGTATGACTTAGCAGCAAATGTCTTCCTATGGCTGCATTATTCTCAACACATTTCTAACTAGACAAAACTTGTCTATAACCAAGAGTCCCTCTAGGGTCATGTCTTCATTCCTGGGCAGTAAATACCACTAATCCTCATTCATCCTAAGTAAATTTCCCTCTATCTCTGATTTATATTCTTACTTTGAAGTAGAATTCCTATATGCCATCTTCATAAGGAAAAGAAAATTTTCCCTTATAATGTCTGACTATCTTTCTTCATTTTTTATTTATATCCACAGTCCTTTAATTCTAGCTTTCTTTTTCATCATACCGAGAATGCTTCAAAATATATTCATACTCTTAATTAGGAAAACCCTTTTACACCAAAAACTTTATCTATTTTTAAATTCTATTTTAAATGTTAGTATGTGCTACAAACAAACAAACAGAAGTACTAAAATACAGAATGGGAAAGAAAAATAGAAGTGATATGTATTCATTTTTCTATTTAAAAAATCTAATTCAATATTCTTATACTGACTTCTTTATTCAAATGTAAAAATTGTATCTCCTTTTACACCTGTATCTCATATTGTAATTATTTAAGTCTCTGTGTTCCCTGTTAGATTATAAACATGAAATATGAAAAAAATTTATTAATCTGGTATACTTACTATCACACATACACTCTCTACTTCTTCTGTCTAGTAACTGGTAACAAAGCAACTAATGCCAAGTGAAACGCTGCACATTAGCAGGCTTAATTAAGAACCTTCAAGTTTTTGTTTTTGTTTTTTTAGGTACAGAAGAAATTAGGGATGGGGATAGTACAATTTCCCCTAGGAAACCTGTTTTAAACCACTGTGAATTTTGGAATTTTCTCCAGATTAATCAGAATTTCCGGCTTGCCCCAAACAGATTCCTCTAGAAGACAGTAGCTAAAATCTAGTCAACTATTCCTACTTTTCCCTCAAATCCCTTAAAATAGTCCCGAGAACTCTAAAATATTTTTCATGAATGCTTTATACATACCAGTTTGGCTTGTGCTTCTGCAATTTTTCGGTTATTCTCTTCTAGTATTCGCTCTAGCTCCTCACGTTTTGCACGTTCTTCCTCCTAAAGGGGAGGACATGTTAAGATGTTAGAAAAATAAAATTTTTTTTACTGATAAAATATTTACTAATCTTCCTCTGAACTTTTTCGATCTGACTAAACAGGGTAGCTTTATAGCTACCTTCTGTCTGACAAACGATAAACTGTGCAGCCACTAACATTTGTTTCTAGTACTAAATTTACATCATCCCTCCCAGTCCAAACAGCAACCAACTAAACCCTCCCTAATGACAGTTTCCTGGCAATTATTACTAATACTTTAATATCACACAAATCAACAAGGACAACTACAAAACTGGATAGTATTTACCAAATTAAAAAAATAATATATAAAATATAAATAAAGTGAATATTTGTCTCACCAATTATGTATACCTACGTATTCTTTACCTATACTCCTTTAATCAGCATTAAAAGTTGAATATTTACTGTCTTGTCCAGTGTCCTGCAGAGTGTGCTCCTCGGCTGCCATACGCGCCAGCTTCCTCTTTAAAATGATTTGTACTGTTAGCTTGGCAATACCTGCATCAGCAGCTCAACCATTTATAAAGAAACAACATACAAGGAAGGCTGAGCTGAGGAATGCAGATGTTTATGGTAAGAAGGAACAAAAAATGTAATTCATCATTCCTAAGGCAAACAATTAATAAGAAAAATACATTTACTGTTAGTGAAAAATACAAATGGTAATCCATACTTCATGGAACTAAGGGCTTCTTCCATGGGGAGAATGGACTTAACATTCAGATGTTGACAATTTCTAAAGGCAGCTTATCTTGTCATCTACAATCTGAACTGAAATTCAGGAATCCAGGGGGTGCATGGTCAGGAAATAAAATTCTGTAATTTATTTTTTCTTGGAGAATTTAATGAGATTTTATAATGCAAACTATATGAAGATTGCTTGATGGTTTGGGCAGTGTTGAGATCACAGCATACATATTCAAATGATTTTAATATTTGGAAAGACTGTCAGAGGGTTGTGTCCGTGTAAAAAAAAATTGTTAATATGAAACAAAAAGCAAATGAAGAGAAAAAAATCTTCCTATGATTAATAACTCGCTACAAGACAGCACCATTACTCCAAAAGTATCTTCATTATTAAAGGCACTAACAAAAATTTCATATACTCAATGGCACAGAGTTTGTGATATCCACCAAATATAGACATGTATATCTCGTTAAAGACAGCACAAGGGAAAAACGCATTTGAAAAGCTAAGCTTACTGGGAAACAAGATCTTTAATAAGATGTCAACTTGTCCACAATAATGCCAAGATTAAAAATGACAATGAGTCACATATTTTGCGTCAAACATTGAAGATCAAGAAAATATAACCACGGGATTTCCTATGGCACACACCAGTGGAATTCACAGTCACTATGCAATCTATGTTGAGGGACACTCAGTGCTGTAAAGTAATTTGCCTTGAGTGTTCCAGTGACTTTCAACAAGTTTTAGGATCCTGGAGTAATCAGTGCAAATAAGCCATAAAGCTTCAGTAGCAAATTACTGTCTCACAGAAAGACATTTTCAACTTCTGCTCCAGCTGCTGATAAAACAAATCATGTGTTTAGCTTGACTCCAGACAAGGACAACCTGTTCCTTCATAACTCTCTAGAGAAAAAAAGGAGTTGTTAGTAGATACTAAAAAAGTGGACGAATAATCTGGACATTTTTCCTAAAAAGATCTTTGAAACACATTAGGAAAATGGAGGGCCTTATGATCAGAATGCTAGAATTAGTCCGTTGTGTTGAGGCAGGATTTGGGGGTAGGGGGGTGAGGGATAAAAGAAGGAAAAAAAGAAGAGCAAGAAAACCTACTTATCAAAAGCAGGTGCTACCACTCAATGTTAGGCCCTGCTCTTTTTAATCTGACTGAAGGCAAAAAGCCTCTCACAGTCTAGGCAATAAGAGAGATAAACAGAAAAGAAGAACACGCAACCACAGGTGGATTTTTAACCTTTTCCCTTCACCACTCCCTGTCTCCCCCCACCCTCCCAAAAAAAGAATGTAAGTCCTGCAGCCATGGCAAAAGTTTCAAACACTTCTCAAATATGTAAGCCAGCTCCATTAAATCAAAAAGTATCCTTGGATAGTTTTATGAAAATAGCTTTTAAATATCAGTCAGCACATCTGAATAGGCTAAAAAATTAACTTTCGCAGCAACGTTAAGTTTAGATGAGAAAGGAATTGGTCTGCATTCCATCTCTTTCTGAACTGCGCAGGAGGCACACCCGACACTGAAAGTTTTGCCATGGACTGTCTCTACTTTCCAAACGACCGAGCGTTACCTCTCTGGCTTTTTGCGCTGCAAGCTCAGCTTGTCTCTGTCGCTCGAGTTCTTCGAGCAACTGCTTTTCCATGATGCGCTTGGCCTCCTCGACCCTTCGGAGCACTTCTCGCTCAATCTCGTCCTTCCTTTTCTCCAATTCTTCCTCCACCCTTTTCGCCACCAATTCTTCCACTCTTCGTGCCGTTTCTTCCTCGATGAGTTTTTCTTCTATTTCCTGCTGCCGACTAGCAAACAAAGTGGGGAAAGGACTTAGATGATGTAAGAAATAAACCTAAGAGTTGAAATAGAACTAGTTGTGAGTCTGTAAAACACGGAGTCTGCTTACATATTTCTAAGATTTTACAACTCATTTTCATGTAACATTCAAGAAAATGATAGATACCAAAAGATTAAGTGATACAGAAATTCAAATAAATATAAAATCATGGTTTTTTCTTTTGTCACTTACTAAAGTAAATACAAAAAGACTAGTATATACAGACAGCTTATTAATGCAGTAGTTTTAGGAACTGTAGAGTGAATCTGAAACAGGAAATCTACTTTCGTTACCAGCTTCATAAGGAAAGGACAAGCTATTAAATATATGATTTGCTCATCTGTCAATCCATTCAGTCTAAGAGTTGAGCTACAGAGAAGTCAGGAGAAACTATTATGTAGCAAGCAGTTCAGACCAGCTAAACTCATTCTCCCCTCCCCCACCCCAAGCAAGACCAGAATAAAGACAGACTCAAAGAGATTCAGACTGCTAAAGCAACATACTGTAGTTTTTAGCAAAAATACAGACAAACTTATTCAGGTTTTAAACTTCTGCCCTTTACTGCACCTTTTCTTTCGTTAACTGACTTTCAATTCAAAGCTCTTCTAGATATGGGAAAGTGGATGAAATATATTAGTATCACTTCTAAAGAGTTCAATGAAGCATGATATTGTTTAATTATTTTAATCCCATTTAGGTATTATAAATGAACTTATTCACTCAAAATGAAATTCTGTGAAGATACTGACATTTACCAAGGCACTACAGTGGAAACCTTGCACATTTTATACCAATGATCTCCAATACGATAGCCACTAACTAGCCAGATGTGTCTGGTTTGAATTGAAGATTAGTAAGAAGAAAAGATATAAAAGATCTCAAATATTTTTATTTGATTACATGTTAAAATGACAGTATTTTGAGACAGACTGGGAATATATTAAAATTAATTTCACTAGCTCCTTTTTAATGTGGCTCACACTGTATTTCTCTTGAACGGCATTATTTGAGACAATAACTTGTGCTGGAATGAATGCAGAGACTCTCAAAGTATACCTAAATCCTAAGAGGTCAATATATGAATGCTGCATATTTCTCACAATCCACAAAATTAAACAAAATCTGTAACCCTTCTATCTTTTGATGACTCATACATATGTATGAGAGTCATTCAATTTATCTGTTTAGTAAAGACTTTACAGTTTCTAAGTGACCTTTAAATACCCAATCCACTTCAACTCAACTCTACTTTGGGGGGGGGGTGATTCAATTCCCGCTGAAGTGCTTTCATTCTCAACTCCTGTTATTTATTCACAGTGTTACCATACTGACACCAGTGTATCTAATATTCTGATTCATATCTGTTTCTGCATTTATAATCTCTACATATTTCTGTCAGGGAGATAGTAACTACTTGAGAAGCCATAATTTCTGTTAGGGTCTAGATATCTGCAATAACCATTCTGAAGACTCTGTTGCTTGTTTCTTAAATATCTCCTCCCCAACGCTAAATTATTGGTGATTTTCACTGGGGGAAAAAACCCCCACAAAAGCCTAACATGTACTCTCTATCTATACTCCTTTTCCTTTTTTAACTTTGAATGAAATATAGTATTATGGTAGTTTCAATCAGCCTTTACCTATAGCAGCTTAGTAAAAGAGAAGAGATATCCACCCCAACGCTAGAATGGCCAGGAATACATAAAAGAAATCAGGCAGCGATTTCAATGGAAATGAAACTACATTCCAAATATAAAAATACTGTTTCTCTACTTCATCCAAAGAGAAAGACAGAAATACGAAATGAAACAAGCAAGCTAACAACTGCTGAACCTGGATGACAGCTGTATGAGGATTAATACCCTATTTTGCTGAATTGGAAAGCTTTCATGACATGAAGTTTCAGACGCGTACACACACACCCCCACGCTTTCTTCTGTTAGTTGGTTCTTATAAAATTAGTAAATGTAGCGACGTCTACAAAGAAACCTCATTTTAAAATTTCAAAATGGTACAACTCTTAAAGCACAACACTGTAAACCAAGTTCCAGTTAAAACTTTCCACACAAAGTAAAAGATGAGGGAAAAGAATGGGATAAGGCTTTGGGGTAGTTTATCAGTAGAAGAGCTGCCTAATTAACTCAGGAATCAGGTAAAGGTGGAAGAGACCTGACGCATGCTCAGGGTTTCTGTCGGACAAACAGCCCCTCGAGGACAGCAATACGGCGCAATGGCCAGCGGGGCCGCACCTCCACAGGTCTGGTTAACAAGGAGACAACGAGCTCAGATCAATCCAGCTTCTTACTTACAGCAGAAGCCAGATCAGCATGCTGTCAGCTCCCTGTGTCTCTGCTCCCACTGATGGACACCAAACCAGAGAGGCCAGGTGACAGGCCGTACAGGGTGACAAGCAGTGTAGGCAATAGGTGGCTGCTGCTAAGGAGTCCGTTCTAAGTACAGCTCAGCAGTTTCCAGCCTAAAGGGGAGGGCGAGCAGAAACTCCCAAGCTCAACTGAAACCCAGAGGATGAGAAATGGCCTAGTTGAGTTTCTTACAAGGCTGCTCATCCCCCTTTGTTCCTGAAGGCACCACGGGGCACCCCCAGGACTGTAATTAAGCCTTGCTGCTGTGCCCTACACAAGGAGACAGGCAAGGTCAGGGCACCAGAGCAGAGCTGTTCCCTTACAAGCACGATCAAGGATGTAATTTTTGTTGTCACTGTTATTTTCGGTAAAGTTAAAATTGCTCCTTCAGCACTCAGAAAAAAATTTAAATCAATTTTTAGGTCCAGTGCTGAAAAAGTTAAGAGCCGGATATTGCTTTAATCCCCTTCCCCCCACACACCTGGATCCAGAAAACCAAGGGCACACGAACAACAGAAATAAGCACTTGAGAGATACGACAAGTCTTTATTGAACAACCTACTATGCACTAGATGCTGTGCTAGAAACCTGAACCCCGCCCCCGCTAATACCGACTAATAGAGCCTATACTTCTGCGACTCTGTTCTACAGCTAAATATAAGTATTAACATACATGATAAGTAAAAATTCTCCACATGTTTCAGCAATCTCTGTATCCCTGTGTCTTTCTTCTTTTGTCTGTCTTTTCCCACAAAAGCACAAACATATAAGGTATAGAAATGAATGAAACTTAGTACAACATAGCTTTCCTCTACCAGTTAGCCGAAGAAGGGTGGGAGGGGTAGGTGGCTCTTAAAATTTAAAGAAGTTCATTCTTATTGATGACAAACTTATTATCATAATCAATGATAAGGCAGCTACTGGGCTAACTTTCATAAGAGGCCCTGAAACTTTCTCAGAAAAGAAAAAAAACCCAACAACCCATTTTTGCCATTAGTATCTTAGGAAAGATCCGCCACCTAAAATGACTGCCTAGCCATTCCTTAAAACTGTTGTCACAGGAGTTGTCACTCTCTTGATATTCTTTTCTCTCTCTAATCTTTTCCTCAGGCTCCTCTGCTGAATCCATCCCCTTGCTAAGAATCTGTGAGGGCCTCCTTGGTGGCGCAGTGGTTGGGAGTCTGCCTGCCAATGCAGGAACACAGGTTTGAGCCCTGGTCCGGGAAGATCCCACATGCCGCGGAGCAACTCAGCCCGTGCGCCACAACTACTGAACCCACGTGCCACAGCTACTGAAGCCCACACGCCTGGAGCCCATGCTCTGCAACGGGAGAGTCCACCACAATGAGAAGCCTGTGTGCCCCAAGGAAGAGTGGCCCCTGCTCGCCGCAACTAGAGAAAGCCCATGTGCAGCAGTGAAGACCCAATGCAACCAAAAAAAAAAAAAAAAACATCTCTGATGCTGATGAAAGGGCTGAATGAAAATCTTGAAGTTTTTCAATAGGTAAGAGTAGGTTCTCATTTTCTCCATGCTCTCAGAACACTAATCACAATCAACTTTAAAATGGCAACTATTAAAACAAACAGCAAGGGCTCATCGTTAAATGCGAGTGTGACTTTGTACAGAGCATCGGTTAATATTATTTTTAAGTCTTTAAAATGTACAAACTCAACCCTAGGAGTGTCCTTCTAGGAACTGCTTCATAATATTAGCAAACAGTATTTACTCAGTACTGAACAGACACCAACTACTCTGCCAAAAGCTTTATACTCCACGGCATCATGTACATCTCTGATGGCTCCTGAGGCTAAACAGGTGAGACTGAGAGGTGACCCTCAACCTAGGCAACTCCAAAGATAATGATCTTAGGCATGCTACCACCCTGCACTGTTTCTCCACGACAAACATTAAAGGCAAAAGGTCTGCACAAAAATTTAGCTACCAAAATAATTACCTAAAAAATTGATAAAATTCTTACCAACATCAGCTTGATCTTATGCCCTAATGTTTTGTCTCAAAGCCCTAACCTCCCTGAGGTACGTAGTTCCAATATAACGAATTTGCTCTCACAATGAGCATTCTTCTAAGAATCACTCATATAGATCCCAGTTCACTTTAGACACTGATTTAGAAGGCTCTCGATCTGCCATGCAGTTGAACACCAAGTATATGCGAACCTAGATACCTCAGGCTACAGTAAGTTACTATGCCATTAATATCCTGATTTGCTGCAAGTCATTTTCAGCCACTCATTTTTTCCAACAGTTATTACAACAGGCATAAAGCGTCTCAAACTAATACGTATGAAAAATGATAAGGGTGCAGAGGAGGAAAGAGAGAGCAACATTGAATGACTGGGACATAAGGAGGAGAAGGAAATATTTTGAACTGAATTTTCAACCACAGGAATGAACTTTTCAAAAGTGAGGAAAAAATTTTTTTTTTAATTTTAAGGTCTGCCTTTTATTGCATCAAGATTGTAACTTGTAAGATCACTTCTTAAAATCACTAGGTTCAATCTGCCTACATGTAAAAAAATTACATTAAATAACATTATTTACTGAGTCTCATTACACACATGCCAAGTATCACCTAAGCACTTTTAATCTTCACAATAAGCAAGACAAGTATCTCCATTTTACAGATAAGAAATCAAGCTCACAGGCAGGTAGTTTATTCAAGGCCTCAGAATTGTAAATGAAACAATCTGGTTGCCAACCTTAAGGAGACTTTCTAATCGGTTAAGCCCAAGAGATTTTAATTTTGCTGTCTCTCTCCATCTCACACTGGGCCTCTAGAAGGTACACTTGACAGTGCGTGTTCTTGTGGCACCTTGTCTGCTCTCTACTCCACCACACACTTGTCTCCCTTTGTCCAACTGTACATCCAGACATTCCCTAAGGTTCTTTCAGTCCCATGAACCAACTACTCTTCTCCCTCCACTCTGTGCCTGGGCCATTCTATCTACTCTCAAGGTTTCCCCCAGGCTTCAGTCCCCCGTATCAACCTTGGATGAACTCACTATATCCAAAATCTAGTGCCTACATTGGTAGTGCCAAGTCCAGGTTTCTGACATTTTAACTAGTGTTTGACCTACAGCAGTTACTTAAACATTTGGTGGCTGAGATGCAATAGCCACAATATAAACATGAGAGCCAAAACAATGCTTTATTTCCCTTATGTTTCACATCCAATTTAATTTGCCCTAAATGCTTCTTAAATCTGCCCCTCTCATCCATTCCAACAACTGCTCCCTCACTACTCCTATGTGGACTTACTGTAACTTTCTATCCTACACAGCGGTACATGCTCCATTTGAAAACAAACCTACAATCCCACGCCATCTGCCTGCTTAAAACCCTTCGGGTTTCTATGATGAAATCCAAGCTCCTTAGTATGGCAAGACCCTTCCCATGATTCCCAGCCTCAATTACCTCTCCAGGCACTCCATGACTTGAATACTTACAGAAATCCATGTTCCAGTCAATAGTCACCTCTTTACTCCACCTAAGACCATACTGCACCCCTCCCCTTATTCTGGCAGGGGTGGAGGGGGCTCCCTCCCTTGGTCCACATGTATCCTCCTATGCTTAGCCTGACAGAATCCTATTTTTACCTGCCACTCACTCCTGAGGAGCACTAAGGTGTTTACCCATCCAGGATGCCTCCTTTTTACAGTCACATCACTATCACTGAATTTACCACACTGTATTATTATCTACCTACCTGTCTTCAAGCTAGATGGAGACCTTGGAGGAGTCAATCATCTTCAGATTAACAGCTCCTAGCATAGTGTCTGGCACTTATTAAGATGCTCCATAAGTATCAGTTGAATGAACTAACCAACAGGATTTGTAAATATACAACTACTTCTGCCCATTCCCATGACTGCAAAACCTAGATCTTTCCATCGTCTCCTCTGCATTATTAGGCATTAGACCGTACTAAGTAGTGTCTAGTGCACAACATGCAGGGATTCAGTGTACAGGTGGCTGCTAGCTCTGCCCCTCCTCCCTTCATAAATGCTAACGGCAGTGTGCTTCCTCCATCAACTTGGGACAATATAACTGCTCTATTTTCTCATTTCATCCCTGGATTTCTTCTCTGTTATTCGTGTGTAGCTTGCTAAATGCTTCTATCTATTCCTTGCATACCAAGTTTCCTTTCACTCTTCCCCTTAAGTCTCAGCTCTCTAATGAATGGCAAATCATTACTCTTTGGAAGTATCCTTTGTTTTCACATGGAAATACTATCTCAGAATTACCTTAGGTAATTTTTTTTAATGTTCATCTGTTGACAGTTATCTGAGAGCTACATCTTCACAGTTAAGGATCTTGTTCCCGACCAAAAAAACTGGATTCTATATAATCAAGGTTTCTTGTGAAACAATTATTTGTACTCGGTGTTCATACTTCCCACCGACAGTTCTAAGTAAAGGAAAAATGCAAGCGTTGTTCATGTTTCAAAGAAACGCAGTGAAAGATCTCTCCAGGTACTGCTTCCTCCAATAACAGTAGTTAGTTGTCCAGTCCCCTACCTCTTAATGATTTCTTTCAGAAACAAGCTTTGCTGGAACATAACACAAACTACACTGCAGAAAGACTGAAAACGCCTACACAGTTCAGTACTCATAAATCTGTCTCAGGAAAATTCTATATTCAGTAAGTCTCCTGCCTTATGAGCACTTTCTAAACATGCACTGAAGAACTCAGGAAGATGGCTGGTTAAACAGGGAGAATTAGCAAATCTCTCTACCTTTCAACGTGGCTTTGGGAAAGAATACCCAGCGCATCAGAGTACCAGGGTCTTGAACCAAAACACAACTCTACAGTTTAAAACCAAAATTTCATCCGTTTGGAATCATTTGCACCTACTCTTAGACCAAAAGGTACTTGGGAGGTGACTCTTCTGCATATGATCAATGCAAAAGTAAAAGCGAATGTTCTATCTTCTGAACAGCACGTATACACCACAAAGGGAAACGAGTTACAGTCTTGCACCGAAGTGTGCTATGGAGACCTACAGACCATAACTAATAAAGAGTGAAAAGACGGAGCAGGCTTCGATTGGTTACACAGGTGAACTCAAGAGCCAAGATTCATTTACCTCACTGCACACTTAAGCTGCGCGCATTCTGTTTTTACACCTCAGAAAACAAAAAGAGCAGGCCCGAGACAGGAAAAGCGACCGCGACGTCTCTTAACAGCAGGAGTGCACTAAAGTAAAAGGACTTGTTTTGGGTGCGTGTACGTTTCAACCACCTGAAGCGGTTCACCTCCGAGAATCCCTGTCCCGCGTTTAGGGGGCAAGGCAAGAACGCTCTTCTGCAGGGGACCCGCCAACGTCCTCCGTCCACTTCCCGGGGCCAGCCTGCTCCACACCCTCCAACCCCACACGGAACTCCACCCCCTACTTCCGGGACGCTCCTCCTCTCGCGCCAAAATGCTTGCCCTGCTCCAAGCCCCTCCAGCTCCATCCCCACTACTGCCCTTCCCAGCCAACTCGTGGGTCTGTCCTGCCCCAGGCTTTCCACAGGCCAGGGCTGCAGCCGCTCGGGGCCGGTCCCTGCGACCCCGCTAACCTCCTTCACTCCCCCCAGGGCCAATCAGCTCCCCTCTCCCCGCCACCCCGCACCCGCCGCCTCCCCGGCTCCCAGCCCCTCCCCCCGCGGGTGCTCACATTTTTCGCTGCCGCTCGAACTCTGCTTTCTTCTCCTCCTCCTCTCGCTTCTGCTTCTCGTCCAGGCTGCTGCGCTTGCTCACCGTGCGCCCGAATATGTCGATACGGTCGGGCGGGGACGAGGCGCGCTCCCGGTCCCGCTCGCGCCGGGACACGGCCGTGTTGGTGGAGCGCGAGCGGGACCGCGACTCCCGCCGCCGGTTCCGTTTACTTTCCCGGGACTTGGAGCGCTTTCGCACGCGCTCCTTGTCCCGAGACCGCGACCGGGACCGGCTCCGCTTCTTGTTGTGTTTGCTGCTCTTGGTGTGTTTGGAGCGGGACGAGCTCCGGCTCCGAGACCGGCCCATCCTTCCGGGCGACGCTGGGACTAACCGCTGGCTTCGGGCCCCGCACGTGCCCGGCTGTCCTCGCCTCCGCTTCCGGAAGCGGTCTGGCAATCTTGTCGAGGCCGGGAGAAGGAGAGCTGTCAGCGAGCTGACTTTCTGCCTCCCCCGGAGGCCGCCGGCCGCCACGAAGGCCGCCTCCAACGACAAGGCCGCAACGCCAGGAATTGCTAAGATGGCAGCCGCGGCTGCACCGGCCGCCCTTCCCACAAGGCCCCGCGCGCAACGCGCCGTCACGCGAGCCCCGCCCCCTGACGCTTCCTGCGGAAGGCGTGGCGAGCGCCTCCGAGCGCGCTCGGCTCTTTCCGCCAGGCCCGAGCCGGCGTGTCGCGCGGGCGCGGGAGTCCTTCGCCTCAGCTTTAGAGCACTTTTGCTTTCTGGTAAGATGATGACACCGTAAGCATGGACCTGTCTCGTTTTGGTGCGAATGAAATCGTGCCTCGGTACCAACTTCCTGACTGCATTGTATCCTAGGAACTGGTTTTGTCAGGCCAAAATGGTGTCAGAGAGACCCTGGCTCAGCCTCTCTGAGCTGAGCTCCCTCATTTGTGCAGTGGAGACACTAGACACCACGCTTTATGACGTGGTTGTGAAGCTCACAGGGTACAAAGGAGACTGAGATACATGGAAGCCAGTGCTTATGTAGGGCTTCAGCTGCCAAGTGCGAAAACTCATGCTACCGTTTTAAACCTGAGTTCAGTAAAAGGCTTAAAACTCAAGAGAGAGAAGCAGAGGAAGAACTAGCAATTTTCCTTTTGAAAAAGCAATAACCTGTTAAAAATAAAAATATTTTATCTGCAACAGCGTCAAAAACTATAAAATAATTGGGAATAAAGTTTAACGAGTTACAAGAGCCTGATGATGAAATCCCTTGCCCTTTGCTGAAAGGCGGAAACAAGACCAGAAAAAATGAAAAACCTGCCATATCTGTGCATGAGAAATCAGTACCAAAAATATGCTAATTCTTCCCAAGCCAAATTTGAAAATTAGCACAATTCCCATCAGAATTCCAGATTCTCTTGAGGATGAGTTAGAACTAATTTTAAATTTTGAAGGGAAGATCACATGGTTGTAAATGATGAAGAAAACCTTGAAGGGAACTCCTTGGCGGTCCAGTGGTTAGGACTCCACGCTTTCACTGCCCAGGGCCCTAGGTTTGATCCCTGATCGGGGAACTAAGATCCCGCAAGCTGTGCGGTGAGGCCAAAAAAAAAAAAAAGGCCTTGAAAAAGAAGAGTGATAAGCATTATGTCCTATAAAAAATTAAACTAAACACCAAGATATTAGCACAGAAATAGGAAAAACCATCACTGGACTAATAGGACAAATCTATTCTTTTTCTTCAGATAAATTCAAGTAAAATAATGTTTAATAATGCAGAATGTACAGAATTACCTCATTGTACTGGAAATATTTCTGTCAATCTATTACATGTACACATGTATATATATAAACATACACACATCTGTAATGAGGACCATCTAATGTTAAAGCTAGATGTTTCTGGTTAGTTGGTTTATTGGTTTCCTAGAGCACCACAAACTGACGGCATAAAACAACAGAAACTTATTCACTTGCAGCTCTGGGGCCCAGCAGTCCAAAATCAAGATGCGGCAAGGTTGGTTCTTTTGGAGGCTCTGAGGGAGGATCTGTTCCATGCCCCTGTCATACCTTCTGGTGGTTGCAGGTAAGCCTTGGCTTTCCTTGATGTTCTGTGGCTTCCAATCTCAGCCTCTGTCTTCACATGGCATTCACTGTGCATCTGTCCTCTTCTTGTATAGATACTAATTCTTTAATTAGGACCCACCCTAATCCTGTATGATCTCATCTTAATTACATCTGCAAAGACCCAATTTCCAAATAAGGTTACATTTCCAAATGGACATGAATTTTGGAGAGATACTATTCAATCTACTACAGCTGGATTTTTTTAAAATTTATTATTTTTCTGCATGTCATGAATTCTCTATTATAAGCACATAATATTTTACAAAAAGAATAAAGGGATGTGTCTTTTTAAAAGTATGGAAATGTGAGAAAGTCTACAATCTAATATATGATAAGGGTGATGCTTTAATTTAGTGGGAAAAGAATGGTTTATTAATAAATGCTGCTGGCATAATTAAAATAAAGACATTAAAAATAAAATACAGTTAACTTAGATTTTTGCATCATAACAGGAAGCAAATTAATTTAAGATGGATTGAAGTCTAAATATATGCAAAAGCATAAAATGTCATGTATTTAATAATTATGTAAGTCATAAAAATAAGTGACTATGAAACAATGGTTCTACCATCTAGATATTTGTTTTAAATACAATATCCTGTGTCCTTTTCCAAGGGATTCTCATAGAGTGCTTGGGCCCCAGAATCTCTATTTTTAGTGAGCACCCCACATGATTCTCTTACAGGCACTCCATCAATGACAGTTTGAGAAACTGTGGTGTAAATGAATAGGTTACTATATATGTGTACATAAATAAAAGACAGAACTTTGGGAGAAAATGTTTGCAATGTTTAGCAAGCAGGGCATTAATATCTCTAGTATAGAAAGAGTTTCTAATAATCAATAAGAGCAAGACAACTCAATAGAAAAATAAGCAAAGGATATAAACAATCAATATACAGAACAAATACAACTGATCCAAAAAAAAACACTGCTAAAAGAATCTAAATCTCTCTAATTACTAGAGAAATGCAAATTTAAATTTAATAACAAGTGTGTGTGTGTTTTCTTGTAAGACTGAATTATTTAAGCAATTACTAATAAAGTGTTAAGATGAAGGGAAGAGGAGTTAAGACAAACACCCATATATACTGTCAGTAATAGTTTATTACAACCTTTTTAGAGTGTAATTTGGCCATGTCTACCCACATTTTAACTTTTATATCCCATGACCCAGCAATCTTACTTCCCAGAATTTGTCCCACGGATGTAACAGCACAATCTATGTGATATAACAGTGTACAAGAATATTCATTGTGTATTGTTTGGATGGCAGGCAATTGAAAACAATGTAAATGTTAAAGGACAAAAAGTTTGTGATGCATCCACAAAAGTAACACAATACATATCTATATGGACTGATTCGCAAATATGCTCTTAGTATAATTATGGCCATTACGTGAGAAAAGAAAGTTGTAGAAGAGTGTGCAGGTTGCAATCTCGTTTTTGTTTCTAAAAGCATATTTGTGTGTTTATATTTATCTCTGAACAATAGCTACATATTACATAGAAGGGTCTAGAATTGAAGGAGTAAGCTGGGGAATTTAGTCTGAAGTTGCTCGCAAAGCAAGTAATCTGTTTTATTTAGATTGTATGTATATTGGGGTTGGTTTTAAGATAATTATGGAACTTTTAAAGGAGGATGGCATTTATCCCACTCAGGCCATATATTTTTGCTGCCCCTGGGGGGAAAAAAAAACCTGGAAAAAAAAGTGCATCAAAGCCACTCAAATTACTGGGGATTATTTCTGAGGCTGCACTGAAACAATGAGGGACACACACACTTCACTTCTCCACTTTATAACTATAAAAGTCTTGGCATTGCACACTGCCTGAACTTACAGGTAGAGAAACAAAGGTCAGCATCACATCAGACTTCTCACTAGAAACCATGCAAGGTAGAAGACAGTGGGGTGAAATATTCAGAGTTTTGAAAGAAAAAAATACACTGACCTAGAATTTTGTACCCAACACAATTATCCTTTGAAAGTAAAGGAGAAATACAGACTTCCTCAGATAAAGAAAAACTGAGAAAATTTGTCACCAGTAGACCTGCCTTGCAAGAAATAGTTTTAAAAGTTCTTCAGAGAGAAGGACAAGGGTAAGGGTTAGAAGCTCAAATCTATGTAAAGAAAGGAAGAGTCAAAGGAGAAATAAGTGAAGAGTCTTATTTTTTCTTCTCTTTTTTTTTTTTGACATGGACCATTTTTAAAGTCTCTGTTGGAATTTGTTACAATATTGCTTCCATTTTCTGTTTTGGTTTTTTGACTGTAAGGCATGTGGGATCCTAGCTTCCCAACCAGATATCAAACCTGCACCCCTTTCATTGGAAGGCACAGTCTTAACCACTGGACCACCAGGGAAGTCCCTAAGTGAAGAGTCTTAGATTGTCCTGGGAGCCCTTACTGTTGACAGTGCTGACTGTTACCTGAACTCTATGCTCCTGGAAAACAGTGAAGGTTAAGAGATCTCCCACACTTTGTGTTCAGAGAAAAGGCTCATTGTTCCCCATCCCTGCCCCAGCCCCGTATGACTAGACGAGACTCACAGGAGCCCCTTGATTACTTATGAGAAGGCCAGACACAGTCCCTCTAAATTCCCATTCTTTACCTCTGAAATGAGCTGAACTATTATGTCCCCACCGATCAATGGGAACAAAATGTGTGTTAGTCAAACTTTGGTTAAACGTCCATCCTGCCCCAGAGGCCTGAACTTTGCCCATCCTCTGCCTGAGCCCACAGACAGCCCCTGCTGAGAACAGGCTGGCCTCTGAGTGGAACATTCTCTGATCTCCTATCTGATCATGTCCCCCTTTCCCCCAACTCCCCCCACACCTGGGTCCTCCTAGCCTTGTTTACTCCTTGTATAAAAGAAACCCCCTTTTTGCCTAAGTCTGGAGATGCTTGTAGATCTTATGGTTTCCATCACCCCCTCTCCCCCCCCCCCCCTTGCAATCATCCCTTTGAACAAAACCCCCCCTTCCTAAGTCAGGATTTGTTTCTCATTTACTGAGGTCTTTCCTCTTGCTGGGTTGGTTGGCATTTGTTGTGATGTATTTCAGAACGGCTACTCCCCTCACCCCAGCCAAACAAGGGGCTTTTTCTCCCATCTTCACCATGAGAACCTGGTGGGAGTGCCAGAGGTAAAATGCATGAAAATATGGGAGTCCTTGCTTAGACTGTTAGCCCAACGTCAGCTTCCGGCACCTTCCTGCAGGTACCATGGGTGTGTCCCTACCTGTTTCTGGCCACAGAGGCTTCTGCCGTGTGGTCCTGTGTTCTCTGTCCTCACCTGTCTCTCCGGTTTTCAGGGTGGTGGTTTATCCTGGGACCTCAGTTCTCTCATGGAGCTAAGAAAAGTCATTGACTTTCAGTTTGTGCAGCTCTTTTCTCATTCTGGGAGATGGAGACATGACTTCCAAGCTTTTTGTTATGTTTTTACACTTAAATAATTGTTTTCATTTCCATAAGAATTACACACCAGTAACCCATGAGTTCACCCATTTCAGATAACACAACCTTAAAAAATGTGGGTGAGCTGTGTCCCATCTCTGGATTTCTTTTCCCCATGTAGTGTGAGCAATCTTTTCTTAAATTAAAAAAAAAAATGTTGACATATTCCAAAGAGACCCAAAAGTTAAAGTGTTTCACTACCAGCCTGTTGCTAGTTAGCCAGTATTTTCTGAATGAGAGATTTTGAGAACGGCCTACACTCCTCCCTTCTTTCATTTTAGTCCACAGTTATTAAGTTAAATGTAAACTCAGCTGTTTTATTTAAGTGCCTTTGTGAGGTTTATGGGCAGGGGGGATTCGCATTTATTGGCAAATTATCATGCCCCGAGGACTGTGCTAAGTACCCCTCAAGCTTTTATGTGCCTCAGAAGCGGCTCAAGCTCCAGCTTAAATGCAGATTCTGGCTCAGTTGGTCCAGGGTGGGGCCTGAGTGTAAGCATTTCTCACAGGGTGATGCCCAGGTCACTGGTCTATGACCACACTTGCCTCAGTTAATCCCCGCTCACGGATAAGTGTTCTGAGACTGGAGAGGTGAAAGGGCTTTTGCACAGCTTCACAGCTAGTCAGTATTTAAATCTAGGTTCTTGGCTTCAAACGAAGTGGCAAAGGGATCCCTGCAGTTAAGTATCCCGTCTTACCCACAATCACAGCCCTTTATTTAGATCTCTGTTTCAGACACTGTTGTTAGTTGAACTGTGTCCCCCCAAAACATATATTCATGTCCTAACCCCGACCCCTGTACCGGTGAGTGTGACCTTATTTGGAAAGAGGGTCTTTACAGACATAATCTGGTTAAGATGGGATCAAACTGGAGTAGGGGCCCTAAATTCAGTATGATGGGTGTCCTTATAAGAAGAGGAGGGTGACAGACACAGAGAGGACAAGGCCTTGTGAAGACTGAGGCAGAGATGCAGCCACAAGCCAAGGCACCCCAAGGACTGGTAGCCACCACTGGAAGGTGGAAAAGGTGTTACCCATCAGGGTTCTTGGCCTCCTTAATCAATGGAAATTGATCAGATGCCAGACAATAAACTCAGGCAAGGCTTTATGGGGCCCCCTGCTGGCAGGAGGGAGAGAGAATAAGTAACAGATTCCCTTGCTGCCTTGCTCCCCTATTAGCTGATTCCTTATATGGGGTGAGGGTAGGGGTGTGTCCAGGGGTCAGGCGGGAGGGGTGGCTTAGGTGATTTGCCCACCCCTTCAGTGGTGGTGTGTACAGGGGGCATGCGCAGTGCCCTGCTTTTGTTCCGGACCCCCTTCCCTGCTTTTGCTCCGGGCTCTTCAGAAGTGGCAGTGGGGCTTTTTGGTCTCTTTGTATCTTTTGTCCAAAATTTGCCCCAACTGGGAATGCACGCAGTTATTTTTAGTCCCATACAGTTTCTTTGTATTTTGTAGCTCCAGGAGACGTTTGTCCAGGTGCAAGCATTGCAGCAAAGGGTGCCAGGTCCCAAGTCCCAGCCTGTCTCAAAGGCAGGGAAGGATTCTCCCCGAGAGGCTTCAGAGAGAATGTGGCTATGCCAACCCCTTGACTTAGGACTTCTAACCTCCAAAACTGAAACAAAACAATTTTGTCCTTTTAAGCCTCCAATTTTGAGGTAATTTGTTTACAGCAGCCATAGGAAACTAATAGAAGCACTTAATACAGTACTTTGGTTTTCCAGGTCTCTGACTGTGTCTGACTGCCAGGCTGGCTGGCTTGTCATCAGGCATACGCTTGATACCAACACAAGCTCTCAACCCCCTTTGTTTGCTCGGCTTAAGAAAATTAGAAAAAAAAAAAAATGTTTACCTTATGAAAGTAAATCAGCCATATTGTACTTTAGAGCAGAGAAGCCTCTGGTTTGTTTTTGTTTTCAAATAGTTTTAAAATGAAACTCTCTTTTTCAACAACAGCAAAACATTTCTCCACAGGAAAAAAGAATCCTGTATACATGTGATTAATTGCCTAGATATTTGCTTCGGAACTGTACTGCTAAGCAAGTGTTTATCATCTGAAAAATCTCATGACATTTAAAAATGAAAAACCTCTCAGTATTGCCTTATATTTGTTCCTCAAAAAAAAAAATCTGTGTTACAGAAAGTTAAAATTCAGAACCAAGTTTTATTTCTTTTCTCAAATCAAGTACAGTCTTTTGGCTTTAGTTGGCCTCAAATGAAGATAAAATAGACTGGGAATGAATTTTTCCTCTTGGCTCCCCTTTTAAAAGTCCTTAGTAGTAGGGAAAAAATAGTGTTCATTTTCATGCTGCTGTAACAAACCACCCCAAAACTTAGTGGCACAAAACAACCGTTTTGTTATGCGCAGAGATTCTGTGGGTCAGGAATTCAGGCACTGTACAGTGGGAATGGCTTGTCTCTGCTCCACGATGTCTGGAAGCAGCTAGGAAGACTCAATGGCAGAAAGCAGAAGGGGAACTATGACTCAGTGGCCAGGGGACCATTGTCTGGAACCTCAGCTGTATCATCTACACGTGACCTGGGCTTCATCACAACATGGTGGCCTCGTGGCAGCTCAGTGCTCCAAATGTGAGTGACCCAAGAAAACAGGTGAGACAGAAACTACTCAGCCTTTTCTCAGGTGCCTCCAGAAGCTGTGTCACTCACTTCTGCTACATTCTATTAGTTACCAGTGAGTCACTAAGGTTGGCCCACATTTTAGGGGAGGAGCCAGACCCCACCCCTTCCTGAGGGTTCACAGAATGTGCAGGCGGGTTTAAAAATCATCACAATATCCTTTACGAACAAATGTTTCTGACAACAGGTAATGAAAATGGTGCTGCATTCTAGGTGTAAGATACTCTTGAGTTTCTGTTTGATTTTGAGTAAGATGTTGCATCTCTTTAGTCCTCACTTTCCTCAACTGCAGGATGAAGGGCTGTACTAGGTGGGTCCCCAGCTCCTTTGCAGAGCTGTGGTCTTACAGTTCTTCCTGTAATTGTACCAATTGAAGTGTTAGAGGTTCTAGTTTGAATTTACAGCTGATGTTTATCTGTCACATTATCTTATGCTGGATTTCCACTTTTAGAATATTTTTAAAAAGTCTTTCACTTACACGATCTGTTTTCTTTGCTTTTTGTATAGAGTCTTTATATTTAATGTCCATATTGTTGTTTTATTGGCTACTTTTATAAATATAATATTACACTTACTTTTACTCTTTACTTTTTTAGATGGCAGTGATGGTATTAGATCCTTCCCCTGGCCTCTTTTTCTTCTATAACCTGATTTTAATCAGTAATAATATATTTCTCAGTATTTACATTTTTAAAAATTTTTACACAATTTTTAAAGGTTACTTTCCATTTACAGTCATTACTAACTATTGGTTATATTCCTCGTGTTGTACAGTACCTCCTTGAGCCTATCTTATACCCGATAGTTTGTACCTCCCCAGCCTAGGATTTTTATTTGCACAGGGTAATCTGCTCACATTTCCCTCACTTGATGTGTCAGCTTTAGATCACAGCCTCCCACTATGGCAATGGGCAGATGGACCCTATCTGCCATTTTCCCCCACCGCCCCCATTTGTTACGTGTGTCATCTCTGCATCATCAGCGTAGGTGGCCTTTACGCTCTTCTCCTTCCCATTCGTCACCACAGCACCTTTAGTCCTTCTGTGGTGGTTTTGCTTGACTGAAGTTCACCCCCTGGGACTTCCTCAAGAGCGTCTCTCGGGAGTTGTGGCCCCTGAGTTTGTGCAACTTCAAAACTCTCTGTCACCTTTGTGTTTAACGGACAGTTTGGTTGGATATAAAATCCTTGGGTCATGGGGTTGTTGCCGTTTGTTTCTAATCTTAGAGTTATTGCTCCATTGTCTTCTGGGGTTGACTGTTGCTGGGAGGGAATCAGAAGCCAGGCTGATCTTTTTGCCTACCTGCCCAAAGGAGTCTTTCTTTATCTTTAAGGTCTGATAACCTTACTAGACTATGCATCTGCATTGATGATACTGATCAGTTTCTCAGACATAGTGTGTGCTTTTCTCACTTAGAATCATGTCTTCTTTTATGTCAGGAAAGTTTGTTTTTAATTATGTTTTAAAATATATGTTCTATCCCATTGCTAATAATATTAATATTGTCATTGTACATGGGAGATTTTTTTGTGTGTGTGTCACACGGGCCTCTCACTGTTGTGGCCTCTCCCGTTGCGGAGCACAGCCTCCGGACGCGCAGGCTCAGCGGCCATGGCTCACGGGCCAAGCCACTCCGTGGCATGTGGGATCTTCCTGGACCGGTGCACGAACCCGCGTCCCCTGCATTGGCAGGCGGACTTGCAACCACTGCGCCACCAGGGAAGCCCATACGTGGGAGATTTTAACCATGCATACCTTGTTTGCCTTTGCAGTCTCTGGTAGCTTTTGTCTTCCCTCTAATCCTTTTAAATTTTTAATTTCCATTGTTTGTTTTTCTCATTTCTGTCTTCTACTTCCCTCACTATGTTTCAACAGTATCTCTTATCCCTTGTTTGCCTTCCAATTTATTTTCTTTACCTGATTTTTTCTTTTATTTTTGTCTCATCTTGCTATTTCTAACTTGTGTCCTTGTGTTTCTCTTGTGGTGTCTTTCTTCATAGAGGCTTTTTCCTTATTAGATTTCTTTTTTTTTTAAGAATGAGAATATTTCTTAGTTACTTAGAGATATCAAATAATCTCTGATATGTTGTAACTGAAAAAAAAAACAGAGCTGTGTCACTAATCGTATAAGAAGGGGGAAAGAAAGAACTATAAATGTGTTTGTATGTGCATAAAATATTCTCAGAATATCCAGGAAATGGTGACATTACTGGCCTTCAGGTGGGGGGAATGCCTGTTTGGGAAACACTAGTAAAAGGGAGATTTTTTTCATTGTATGCCTTTTGTAACTTTTGTATTTCGAACCATATAAAAGTATTATCACTTCAAATGAAAACAACTTGATGTGAAAAACTTAGGTCAGCTGGAAATACATATGTGCTCAACTACTCATGATAAATTTTTAAAATAAGGATAAAAACTAATGTTAGCAGGAGGTCCCTTGCTTTATCAGACATTAAAGTGCTCCAGAGATTTCTAGAATTAAGTGGGTTTAGGCCAAGGTTAGTGAGACAGATGAATGGAAGAACCATCCTTAGCCCAAACAAAGTTCGACCCCCAAACTGGGTCTGGATTCGATTTCCTCTTGTTCCTGCCTTTATCCCCCTTACCTTCATGGTTAATTTTTTCTTTCTCCTGGGTTACTTCATCAGTGTGCAAAACATGCTGAATTAGCTTCCATTAAAAAAAAATGTGAGTCCCTGATTGTACACACTTCTCCAAGCAGCCTCCAAACATCTCTTTCTGTTTCTCCGCTTCGCCCTTATTCTTTTTGCCCCAAACTCTCTTCAGCTGGGAGCTGTACTCCTCCACTGCAGCAGCTCTTGTCTGTGTTGCCAATGACCTTGAGCTCACCCAGCCCAGCCGTCCATTTGCAGTCTTGACCTTGGTCACTCCTCAGCAGCCTGAGGGAGCAGATCCAGCCATCCTTAAAACCCTGTCCTGGCTCCATCTCAGGGCACCACGTGCTCTCCTCCCTCACTGGTCATTCCTCCGCATTGTCCTTCTCTTCCCCTGGGCCCTCTGATTATCTGCCCTCATGCTCTCTCCTCAGGAGATCCCGCAGGCCCTGCACACCACCTGGATACTAATGACTCTCCCAAACTTGTATTTCCAGCCTGAACTTTCCCCCTGAGGTCCAGACTTGTATATCCAGCCACCCACTTAATATCACCACTTGGATAGGTCATAAGAATTTGAACCTGAACATGTTCAAAATAAAACTCTCAATGTTCCTTATGGAAATGTCTGCATCTCCAGTTTTTCCCATCTCAGTTGTTCAGGCCGTCCCCAAATTCATTCCTTTCCCTTTTGTCCAGTAAATCACCAAGTCCTGTGAGCTCTAACTTAGTGTCACAGCTTGAATCTGATCCCTTCTCCCCATCTTGGTACCTCCCACCCTAGTCTCTCTTGGGTGACTCCAGGTGCTTCTTACCTGGACTCCTAGTCCCGTCACCGGCTCACTTGGTCAGTTTTCCACACAGCTACAAAGGCGCTCATTTAAGTGATGTAAATCGGACCACACTCCCTAAGTAAAGAATCTTCATCCATGGCCTGCAAAGAGCTCTGTCTAAATCTCTGAACTTCTGCTCGTTTATTTTGGTCCAGCTGCTTTGGCCTTTTTGCTCTTCCGCCGCAAACAGTAAATCTGTTCCTGCCCCGGGGTCTTTGCACTTGCTGTTTCTCTACCCCCAAACTTTCACAAGTTTATTTCCCTGTTACATTTGGGGCTCCTTTGTGGTATCCATGTTCCTTTTGCTTCTTTCAGGTGTTGGCTCAATTATCAAGCCCTTCCAGACGCCTCCACTGATCGCTTTTGCTACAATAGCTCTCCTGTCCTCCTTCTTTCCATGCTGTCACTCTGCTGCTCTGCTTTGTGTTGTTTGCGCTGATCACAGTTGGGTCACTGTCTGTGCCTACTACTTCAACAAAAGCTGCAAAAGGCAGGGACCATGTCCCTCTCATTCAGTGCTAAACAGTTCCCAGAACATGGTATTTGCTTAGTCAAGGTTGGTTGAATGAATAAATGAATGAATGAATAAAAATTCAGAAACAAACCCATGTTTATTTACAATTTTATTATATTATATAATAAAGGTGGTATTATATAACAGTGGATAAATAATTGATATTCATTTATTGGTATTAGGATAATTAGCTAACTAACCATTTGGGAAAAAATAAATTTCATGTCCTACCTGTTTGCATATAAATAAATCAATAAATAAAACGTGAATTAAAGTTTTAAGTTTAATGTTTTTATGTTTTGTGCACCTTGGCACACGTTTTCTTTTTTACTTATATTTTAAATATTTTAAAGGTAAAAAAATGAAACTATACTAGTGCTTTAAGGATTTATATTTTCTACATGTATATTTTGGGTGATTGTTTAAACATGACCCTGAGAAAAAAGTGGTAAGAGAAAATATTACTAAATTTTAGTAAGTAAGAACTTAAAGGGTCATGATAAAAAGTTTTAGAAACAATATTTAAAATTAAATGACCTGGTAAAAAAGATTGCAACATGTTGTAAAGACCAAATAGCCTTAATATATAAAGAGAGCTTATAAGTCAATAAGAAAAGTAAATATCCCAGTAAGCAAAGACAAAGGGCATGAACAGATACTTCACTAAAGAATTAAAGACAAATATTAACATTTTTACTAATAATTAAAGACTCGTACATTTAAACAATATGATTCTATTTTTCCTCTTATCATATAATGAAGATATTTTTAAACGCTAAAGTTAATTTTTGTATTGGTAGGGAGAAATGAATTCCTACACACTACAACTTTAAAATTGTGCAACTTTTCTGGATAGTAACTGGCACTACTAAAGCTTTATTACAAATGCAAACCAATCAAACTCAAATTTATGCTTCTTGGAATTGTTTGTAATAGTAAAAAATTGGAATATAGCATAAATATCCAAAAAGAAGGAGGTTATAAGATTATGATATATATCCATACAAAGGAATAGAATGAAATCACTATGAATACTGATGTAGTTGTATAATAGTCATATGGAAATATCTAATGTATAGTGAAAAAATATGTCAGTTGAAAAGTAGTATGGCTTAATTTTTGTTAATTGTTAATAAGTGTGTGTTTGTTTACATGTTTAATATGTGAGATCATAGCTTAAAAAATAAACTTGTTACAATAAAAAATTGTATTATCAATAGGAAAAATAGGAATTACTAAGCAGTAATTTACAATTTTTAAATTTAAAAAGTGAAATGTAAAGAAGACATTTTAAAGATAAAGAAAAATATGAAAATTTACCACAAGTGCCCAAGACATAAAAAATGAATGACTAAAAATTCAGAAAAAATATCAGTTGGTAATTGGTACATTTGCTTTATTTTTTATCTATGCAAGTAATACAGAAATATGCTCTTGTTGAAGATATTCAAATAATATGGATAAAATAGTCTCCCTTAGTGTTCTCTTTCCCAGAGATAACATCTGTAATATTTATTGCATATACCTTTAGATTTTTTCCTATACTTATCAAATACATTATTTTGTTTACTTTTTTAAATGACTCAGCCATATGTCTTAGAGTTTTTGCCTTTCAGTATATAGAGATTTAACACTTTTTTAAAATGCTGCATAATATTCCAGAGTACATGTACAGGATTGTTATTGAGCTATTTTCCTTTAATAATTCTATTTATTTACCCAACAAAAATGTATGTGCCTGCACTGCACTAGATCCTATAGACAAAGCAATGACAAGAAGGACAAAGCGCCTGGCCTCAGAAGCCATTCTACTTAGGGAGTTCCATTTTGGGGCTAGAGTTGGAGGATCCCAGAGTCCTTCTTCGAGTTCATCATCTTTTCCAAAAAAAATGAAAGTTTTTTTTTTTTTGTCCAACCCCCTGGAAACTCTCTCTGCAAGACCCCTTCTCGTACTAATCCTGCCTTGTTTTAACAGCCTTTACATCTCCGATCACCACTAAAACAACTAAAAGCAGTGCCGTTGGCTCATCAGCACCTTCTTTCTGGTATTGCTGAATGGGATGTGTGTTTGCAGAGGGAGTGAAGGCCGCGGGATGGGGTCAGGGAGAAAGGCAGGAAGGATCCGAATAAGGATGGCAGCATCAGGGGCCTTTGAAAGCCTGGCGCAGTGGCAGGAAACACTGCTTTAGAGGTTCACCTGCATGACATCTGAAGGTCGAGGAAAACCTGAGGCCATCCAGAAATTTAAGTCTATGATTCTCTTATTTGTTTGAATGAGTATGGACTCCAGCTCATTTTTAAATAACTGAGTTTTCTTTCCATTGCTTAAGTTTGTTTCATAAAAGTTGCTTCCACCCAATAGTGGAAGGATTGAAATGCAAAGTCATGCATGCTTAGAGTCAATTTCTATATGTGGGGAAAGTCATTATTACTTTTGCCTAAACAGGCTGTATATAATGCTGGGCGCTCCCACCGCCAACAGTCTGAGATCATTTTATTTTAAACGTGGGGTTCCTTGGTTGGTCTCCAAAGGTAAAGGCTTATTCTCTGAATAAGTTTTTATCATTACTCTTAGCCAGACCCCTTTCTCATTTCCACAATTAGAACTTATTATAGGGACTTTCCTTTAAACACAGAATGAACACATGCGATTAACAATCTCCATACCCTTCCCAAACCCCAACAGAATGATAGAAAAATCATCTTGATACAAAGGTGTAAGCAATAAACACACACACACAAATAACAGAAGGGACAATGTCAGATGAGTGGTGAATTCAGAGCCCTATTACAAGTTGGAACGTGGAAGCCACTAGCTGTGTTTGGAGAGGGACAGAATCTGGAATCTTTCTAAACGATTCGAGAAGGGGGTATCAAGAAGTAAACCAATGGAAGTGCCAAGTGTGGTGGCAGACGGGGGACAGCCTGAGTTGAAAACGTCTGATAAAGAATAGTAATATCTGCCCCCAGGAGACCGGCGCCCAGATATTTGCAGGAGGCAAAGCCAGTGGGGTGGAGGGGTGGGAGGGCGAAACATGAAAGGCGGAGACAGATTTTGTAAGACAGAAATATGAATAAGTTGCATTACACCAAATGTAATTTTCTCTGTAATACAACTTTTTTGGATCAAGGAATTAGGTGTTTACTCTTATTTTCTGCATGCGAGGTATGTTGGGCGTATTGTATGTGTGTTGTGTGTGTGTGTATTGTGTGTTTTGTATGCTGTAGTGTGTTTGTGTATATTGTGTGGTGTGGTGTGTTTGTATTGTGTGTGTTGTGTATATGGTGTTTGTTGTGTATGTGAGTGTGTATGGGGTGTATGAGTAGTGAGTGTATTATGTATGTTGTGCGTGTGAATGTGTGTTGTGTATGTTGTATGAGTGTGTGTGGGGTGTGTGTGTGAGTGTATTGTGTATATTGTATGTGTGTTGTGTGCGTGTATGGCCTCTAAACCCTGCCACCCTTATCTCTCATAGCTCTTCTACGAGGTCATTCTTTTCATTTTAATCAGTCTTCTAGTTTTTCCTAAATGCAATATCCACAATTTCAGTTTCTTAATATGTATCTTGATTGAAATATATTTTTCATTCTTTCTTCCTGTCACTTAAGTCAGGCTCAAGCCTGCCCTTCCCATGACATCCTCCTTGACCATATCCGTCCTTGTCTTCTGCACCTTTAGCCTGTACTGCTCTGGCAGTTAGCATATGTTGCCTCAGATTGTTGTTTAGGTAAGTGTATTTTCTGTCCAACTTGAACTTGTGTCCTACTTCTTTTTTTTTAAAGAATCAAATTTATTTATTTATTTATTTTTGGCTACGTTGGGTCTTGGTGGCAGGGTGCAGGCTTCTCATTGCAGTGACTTCTCTTGTGGAGCACGGGCTCTTGAGCGCAGACTCAGTAGCTGTGGCTCACGGGCTCTAGAGCGCAGGCTCAGTAGTTGTGGCTCACGGGCTCTAGAGCGCAGGCTCAATAGTTGTGGTGCACGGGCTTAGTTGCTCCGCGGCACGTGGGATCTTCCCCGACCAGGGATCGAAGCCGTGTCCCTTGCATTGGCAGGCGGATTCTTAACAAGTGTGCCACCAGGGAAGCCCTGTGTTCTACTTCTTAACTTTTATTTTACTTATTTCTGCATAAGTAGGTGAGCCATATTTATTTTACCTGACTTTACAACAACTTGGTTATAGAAAAGGGTTGGAGGCAGTTACCTCTTTTTGTAGGAGGAAGGTGCTGACCCCCAAATCATAGGTATTACAGTTTTACATTCATCCTTTTATGGTCTCATAGTTTACATATTTATGTGCTGATAATAAGATTTAACTTTGGGGAGTTCATATGCTTTTTTAGCAGAGGAGTCGTTAACAGATCAGATTTTTTTTCTTTAGCAGTTTTATTTTGAAATAATTTTAGATTTACATAAGAGCTGCACACAGTACCGAGAGTATCTTTTTCTGTTTAGATATATACATTAATATATTTTTTAAACTAAGATGGAAACTATATATTATTTTGCAACCTTTCTTCATGTCTAAAATATATGTGGGTATCGTTTGTGTCAATAAAATGCACACCTATATAATTATTCTTAATGGCTGTGAAGAAATTACACATGTACCATAGTTTATTTAACAAATCCCTCATTTAGGCTGTTTAGGCATTTATGCTATTTATAAGTTTTTACTGTTTCAAAAATGTAGTAAAGCTAATTGTAGTTAAATACTTATATTTTTTCGCCAGTTTCTTTCCTTGGTGTAGATTTCAAGAAGTGAAGTGACTGAGGCTAAGGGGTGTGTTTTTAAAGATGTGTGATGCACTTGCCCGGTGGCCCTGTGAGGGGTTTGCCTTCCCATCAGTGGCACTTGAGAGCGTTTCTTTCACTGCCTGCCCGTTAACCACATCAGAGACTATCTTTTTCATGTTTTCAAACTGGGTGATGAGAATGTGGTCTGTTTTTCCTTCTCCATTGATTTGCATTTTTGATTAGTAGTGAGGGTGAATACTTTTTAGTGTTCAATAAATTCATATCAGATGTTAAGTAAGAGAAATTCATGAGCCTTGATGAATGACAGGATGTTGAGCGGGAAAAGCCTTCAGGGGTTTGGGGCGCTGGGCTCTGGGGCTTGGCATCTCGAGGAGCAATGATAGAAAAATGCATGAGCAGTCTTTGGGAGATGTTGGAAGTGAAGGTCCTCCTTTGGGCCAGAGTGAGTCTGAGATGCTTGGCGGACACCTGAATGGAGATTTTCAGTGGATAGTTTAATACACAGGAGGTTGGGACTCAGGGGTGAGTTTGGGGCTGGAGTTAGGATGTAAGAATCACGAGGAGGCAGGTGTTAGCAAAGATCAAAGCTTTGGAGGAGACCACCCAGGGGAGCTGTGGACTGGAGGGGGCACACAGGGCTGGGGAGATGAACAATGAGAACAGAAGAAGATGATAAGGCAGGGAGTCGCTGAGCCTGCGAAAACCTTCAAATCTCAAACATCAGGAGTAAACAAGGCTCCGCAGTGAGCCCTAGAGTATAAATGACACTTCCATTGGCTTCTTGTTTGACTTACTCCATTAATTTTAACTGATGTGGATCGATTTCAGTGGCAAAACAAAACAAAACAAAAAAACGCTCATTGCTTTACAACTTTACTAAATCATAAATATTAACTTCTTTCACTCTTTTTGAATCTGAAAAGTAAGAAGAAAAATCAGGACTTATTTTCTTTTTTGCCATAGATGCTCCCTGGCCTTCACAAAGCCCCTCGTGCGAATCCTCCCCTCTACCCACGTTCGAACAGGTGCCCCTTTTCCACTTTGGGTGAACTACTATTTATCTTTGCCAAACCTGACTTTTCCGGAGCAGTTCTCAGTGTCTTGAGATTCCAGTGGAAGTTGCTTTGAGGGAATGAGTGCTCACGCTGACCTTGTGCCTTGAACCTAGGCTGACACTTGCAGTAAGAGGCGTCCAACACCTTTCATGCAAAATGTCAGACTCCTACCCCATTCCCTTCTTCCTTGTGAGCATCTACTTCGTTCTTTGTGTACTCCGCTCCTGCCCCTTTGGCTCCACCTCCTGTTTCTCCCCGCATCCCGGGCATCATTACTGCGTGAACCTCAGCAGGACTCTGCATTTACTGTTTGACTCTCTCTGTCCCTCAAAGCTCTAGCCACCTCCCCTGTCCGTCCGTCTGCAGCTCTGAGGCCCACCTTTGACTTAGCCCATCTGGCAGTTCTCCTGATGAGTCTCTGGCCTCCCAGAGGCCGTTTAGACACATAATCCCTAAGGATGCTCTCTCATGGGGTGATCGTGGGGCCTCTTCACCAACCCCCTCTAGCAACTTACAAACTAGAGGACAGTTTGCAATGGGTTCATTCATTCAGTCATCATATGTACCACCTCGCCTTCTTCAAGCTCACTTGCTCTGGCATCTTCTCCCACAATTGTCACACCACATGAGAACTCCACTTCTTTGACCTTCCCATGCCATATCACTCCATTTTCAGTTCCTTCTTCCCTTGCTAACATGCTCGATTCTCTTATCCTTTTGCCTCTATTGTAATTTGTGACAAACTTCTGACTCTGATTACAGCCACCCTCAACCCTGGTTAACCCATGGACCCAACTCTCCAGCTCTTCTGGACCTTCACCTACCAGGAGTTACAAGTTACCTGGGAAAATTACATATCACGTGGAAGGGTTTCAATGAAAATTCATGACCACAAGCCCCACAGCTTGAGCCCTCAACACTCCCTCATGGTTCTGCTACATTCTCCAAAATGTTTCCTACTTTTCAACTCTTCTTGAAATTCTTACACCCCCTCCTCTTTGCTTCCCTTTCTCTTAGCCTCCAGCCTTGACTTCCAAGCTACGGGATGGATGGGAAATCCCTCATCTTACCTTCACCAAAGCTACACGCCTATCTGTCCCTGAATCCTGTTACAAGAGGGAGACACAGCTGCTGTTTTTCAAAGGCAAGCTCTTTCCTTTACGATCTGCACCATCTACCCACTCCTGCCTGTTCCAGGCTTTTATTTCTGCAGTTGCTCTGTCTCTCTGCTTTGCATCGTCTGTTTCTCCTGTGTTACTGGCTCATTCCCATGGGCACTCAAACTAGCTATTTTATTGCCCATCTTTAAAAGGACTGTTTATGGACCTGTCCTGCTCTTCTAGCCTCAACGCCATTTCTCTGTGGATTCATAGCAAAACTTTTTGAAAAAAAAGTTGTCTACATGTATTGCTGTACCTTTCTCAGTTGCTATTTACTTTTCACTTTTAAAACTTTTTTTTTGACTTGAAGTATGGTTGATTTACAGTGTTGTGTTAGTTTCTGGTGTACAGCAAAGTGATTCAGTTATACATATATATTCTTTTTCATATTTTTTCATTATAAGTTATTACAAGATATTGAACATAGTTCCCTATGCTATACAATAGGACCTTGTTGTTTATCTATTTTATATATAGTATTGATAGTTTGTATCTACTTTTCACTTTTTAAGATGTGAGCTATATTGTGAAATATATCATGCATTCAAGAGTATGTAAAACAAACGTTTGTTTACATGTATATTTATATATTTTATCTATATAAATATAAGATATATTTAGAAATCTGTGTCTAGCACCTCAACAGTCCCCTGTGTGATGTTTCTAAGCCACATTCCCTGACCTACCCCATAGGACAGTGGTCATACCCTTCACAACCTTAGCATTAGCAGACTTCTTAATTTTTCCAGCTGTTGAATATGAAATGCTGGTTCACTGTGGTTGTAATTTGCATTTACCATATTGCTAATAAGGTTAATCACCTTTGTAAATGTTTATTGACCATTTGACTTTCCTCTTTGGTAAAATTCCTATTTACATCTTTTTGTTCGTCTTTTCTTATTGAGTAAGGGGAGTTTTTTCTTTATATCCTATGGTACTGATGGTATTATATGTACTGTAAATACCTTCAGCCACTTTATGTCTTGTATTTTTACCTTCCTTGTGGCATCTTTTTATGCACAAATGTCCTTAATTTTAATATAACCAAATTTACCAATCATGTTTTTTATGATAGGTCTTTGTTACCTGTTTTAAAAAAATCTTTGCTTACCTCGAGGTCATAAACATCTTCCATATTTCCCTTAATGTTTCAAAATTTTACATTTCACAGCTAAGCTTTAATTTAATTAATTAATTTATTTATTTATTTTTGGCTGCGTTGGGTCTTCGTTGCTGCGTGCGGCCTTTCTCTAGTTGCGGCGAGCGGTGGCTACTCTTCATTGCAGCGCGAGGGCTTCTCATTGAGGTGACTTCTCTTGTGGAGCACGGGCTCTAGGCGTGCGGGCTCAGTAGTTGCAGCACGGGGCCCTAGAGCGTACAGGCTTCAGTAGTTGCAGCGCACGGGCTCGGTAGTTGTGGCTCACGGGCTCTAGAGTGCAGGCTCAGTAGTTGTGGCGCATGGGCTTAGTTGCTCCGCAGCACGTGGGATCTTCCCAGACCAGGGCTCGAACCCATGTCCCGTGCATTGGCAGGCAGATTCTTAACCACTGTGCCACCAGGGAAGTCCTAAGCTTTAATTTATTACTCAAATGCAAATGAGACAAATGCTCTAGTTAATATACAAAGATTAAAATTTTAGAAGTCCAGTTACATGCTTAAATTGTCAAAGTCTAAAATTAATCAATAACTTTATCCTACACCTGGAAAATATAAGGACTCAGAAGATTCATTCTCTAACCTCTTTTTCCAACTATCTGTCATCACTAGTGTTGTTTTACGTTGCCAGTTTTCCTCTTCACTTATTTATTACCACTTTGCTCTTCATTTCTTCTTTACCTCAGATGTTTCATCTGAATCACTTTCTTTTGCCTTTAGGCTTTCCTGTCGTGAGGGACTGCCAGTGGCAAATTCTCAGTCTTTGAAAATGCTTTTACTTTGCCCCTGTTCTTAAAAGATAGTTTCACTGAACTGCGATTTTAGGTTGATGGCTCTTATTTGACAGTATCATTCTTTTGTCTTCTGGTCTCCATTGTTGCTGTTGAGAAATCACCTACAAGTCTAATTGCCACTGCATTCAGGGTGATCTGTCTTTATTTTTCTGGTTTTTCTCCCTCTTTTGAAATCTGTTTTTCTCTTGGTCATTGGTGTTCTTCAGTTTTTCTATAGTGTGACGAGATCTGGATTTCTTTTTTTTTTTTACCATGTTTGGTATTTATTGCATACTGGAACATATGCACTGATGTCTTTGTGGAAAGTTCTCAGTAAATCCATCTCCAAACATTGCTTGTTCTTCACTCTTTCTCTGTTGATTACTTATAAAACTCTAATGCATCATATATTAATATTCTCAGTGTCCGTCCCATTTCTCTTTACTTCCCGTTCATGTTTTACAAGAAATGAAAGATGCATTGGCATTAACTGAGCAAAGTTGGGAAGGTGCAAGAGTATTTCAGAAGGAAGGGCGTGGGGTTGCTTGAAGAAAGCCGAGAGAAGGCTGGTGTGGCTGAAGCTCACAGAGTGAGGGGAGAGGAGTGGCATGAAGCTGGGGACATGAGAAGGAGCAGCTGGTTCAGGGTCTTCAGCTAAAAAGCAGTGGGAACCGTTGTGGGGAGACAGTGACGGTGACAGGGTCACATTTGTGTACTGGAAAACTCACTCAGCATTTGGGACAGAGAATGGATTGAATGAGGGCCAGAGAAGATGTCAGGAGTAAATTAAGAGGCTACTGGGGCTTCCCTGGTGGCGCAGTGGTTGAGAGTCCGCCTGCCGATGCAGGGGACGCGGGTT
>NC_041226.1:76417152-76452263 GCF_002837175.3 Physeter macrocephalus
AAAAAAAAAAAAAAAAAAAAAAATTAAGAGGCTACTGTAGTGTCCAGGCGAGACACGTTAGCTTGTCCTAAGGTGGCAGTTGTTGAGTTGAAGAGAAGGGAGGAGAATGAGAGACACTTAGGAGATTAAAACCAAGAGAACTTTGTGTTTTGGAAGTTCTGGCGAGTACAACAAGAATGGAACAGACATAAAGGACATACTGTGATATGGAAAGAATACAATAAGTTGTGATTTCAGACTGTATACCTAGGGAATCTCAAGTCATCGACTAAAAACGACTTGAATTAGTAAAATTACTTAGTAACTGTGAATTTCCTCATCCTGCTTACCTTCTCACTCTCCAGGTGACTGCCTCACCCCTTCTCCTCTCTCCTCAAGCCTCCAGCACCTTTTCTGTCCTCCTCGCTTTCCTTCACGACCGTGGTTTCTAGTTCAGGGACAACTAAAAGCAATCAGAAGAGAACTTCCAGAGGCTCCCATCCCCATCCCTTCTCTCCTGTTCATATGAATATACGCCCTTATAGTCCAGCTTTCCCCCTGTTCCCAGAGGTGAATTACCCCCGAGGCCACACCCTCCACTTGTGCTCTGGCTGCCCCTCCCAAGGGAGGGGGCAACCCTCCAACCTCACCTTTCTCTTGGCATCCTTGTGTTTTCTACTCTATTCGACTATCCCTATCAGCGTAGAAGAGGACATCATTTTTTCCATTACAAAAGGCCCCCTTGACCCTGTGTACTGCTTCTCGGAAGAGTTGTCTACAGCCACTGTCTGCAATTCCTCCCTTCCCGTTCTCTTTCTTGAATACACTCAGTAAGTCTGTGCTCCTACCTCACCACCCAACCTGCTTTGGTTAAGGTCATGAGTGATATTCTTGTTTCTAAACCCACATGGATTGTGGTCCCTGACCTAGCGACACAGCGGCATTAATGGCCTCAAGGTAGGACAGACTGTATGTGTCTCCACCCACTGAGCCTCCTTGTGGGCTCATCTCCAGGCGAGCGACGTGCTCGCTTAGCTTTTCCTCCTGCTCTGTCCTGCTTCCTGTGCTCACCCTAACCCTTCTCCCAAGGTTACTCTCTAAATAAACTTCTTGAACAGATATCCTTTCTCAGGCTCAGCTCCTAGCAACCCAACATACGACAGCTCCTCTGTGCCTCATCACTGGATGTTCAAAGGAAAACTGTCACATCTGTGTCAAATATGAGACTTTCCCTACTGTCATAATTAACCTTTGCCAAGATGCCAGTCTGTCGTGTGTCTGATATTTTCGGAACTAGTTAAGAGGTTCTGCTTAGGTCCTTCTGTCTCCCTGACCTAGTTTCACTCAGATGAGGATAGCTTTCTATGAAAATTGAAACTAGCCTCTAGCACAGTGGCCAAAAATGAACACAGATCCGGCATATGGAAGGTATTCAATACACACCTTTGAATGAAGGAATAACTTAATTTAGCCCTCTGATGGACTTAGTCCATTTGTCTCGTATTGTTGTTGTTCTAGTCAGTATCTTCTGCCCTCTAACATCTGGAACGTTGAGTAGATGCTGACTTCTGCTTCCATAGAAGCAGGACATAAATTAAAAAGACAAAGCTTCTCTTCTAAATGACAAGCTCCTTGAGAATGCACAAAGTGTCTAGCACAGATGTCTTCACAAAACAGGCTCTTATTAGATGATGCTTCAGAATGTCCAAGAACCTGTGGTTAGAAGAAATCTTAATGGACATTTATTGCAGCCACTTCCTGTTCTAATCTTTCCATCATGTGGTGAGGTAGCATAGGCATAGATCCAATGCAAACATGCAGTAAGGTTTGTTAAGCCCATTTTCTGGCAGCCTGGTTGATCTCTGGATGGCTCTGATTGGTAAAAATCACTTCTTTTCTACTCATGTGTTGTTGTGCCTTCTCATTCCCATTCACTGGTCTAAATTCTACCTATTAGGGCAATATTAAACATCTAACTCCTCTTTCACAGGTTGCCCATTCAGATATTTGAAAGTAATTATCCTATTTCCTCTGAGTTTCTTTGACACATATCTTTCTGTACTTATCAAAATCCAACCCATTTAACATGCTCTGATTCCCATCTCCTCTGTCTTCTCAGGGGTTTCTGTTCCCTCTCTCTGCTCCATTGTCAATCTCTTCCTGCCTAATGCTTCATTCCTGTTAGAACTATACATAATCTGGGATAGTGTTTCCCAACTCTGGCAGACTCGACATTCCCCCTTTTTATAGCAAATATTTTGCAGTCCTCTCTTTCCCTTCTACAATGGAATTCATTGACAATACAACTTATACCTAGTAGAGTCTTAATAAGATGTGTTAGCCATAAAAAAATAGAGAAATAAAAGGAATGCAATTATAATAGGGACATTTATTTTTATATGTAAATACTTGGGCTGTGTGGTAGATAGCTTCTTAAGTGGCTTCCAGTTAAATTATCCCTTTGCTTCATCTCTTCCCCTTGAGTATGGGGTGGACCAAGTGACTTGCTTCTAATGAATGGAATACAGCAGAACGATGGGATGCTACTTCCAAGATTACACTCTAAAAACTTTGACTTTCATCCTCTCTCTCTCTCTCTGGTTTTTGCTTATTCTAATGAAGCAAGCAGCCATATAGAGAGGACCGTGTTGAAACAAACTATGTACTACAACCTCTGGCCCATTGCCAGTGAGGACCTGGGGCCCTTGGTCCAAAAGCCTGCGTGGAACTGAATCCTGCAACAACTGCATGAGTGAGCTTAGAAGTGGATCCATCCCCAGTTGAGCCTTCATATGAGGCTGCAGCCCCCGTAGATAACTTGATTGCAGCCTTATCAGAGACCCTGAGCCAGAGGAACTGGCTGAGCTGTACCTGTACTCCTGACCCAGAGAAATGTGAAATAATAAATGTGGTTCTAAGCCACTAAATTTCAGGGTAATGAGTTACTCAGCAGTAGAAACTCACACTCCATGATGAAGTGGTCAGATGCTTGCATCTGTTTCTAGGGAATCATTTGGATTTAAGGGAAGTAAGATCAGAAGTTGTTCTGAACAGAAAGTTCAGGAATGGAAGAGAACAGAGATGTGAGTGGACACCGACTAAAACCAATGTTAGATTCCAAACTAGTTTTAGGGAAAAACCGGAATGACTCCAATGTTGGCAAAAATCATCCCTTCTCCGGAGCCTGCGCTCCGCAACGGGAGAGGCCGCAGCAGAGGGAGGCCCGCGTACCGCAAAAAAAAAAAAAAAAAATCATCCCTTCTGTAGCCAAGTGATCATCATACCATATACTCTAAGTTTAAAAACTTAATGAGCAATGAGATCCTTGATGTTTTACTGCCCTGGACAAGCACAGTGGTTTGTTTATAGAACCTAAATGTTTTCCTGGACAAACGCTAAAATCTTTTAAAAACGCACACTATCAATACTTTGAAATAATTTTTTTCCCCTTAAATATGTGCTAACCTTTGACTATAGCTGCATGTTTTCCTTCTCTGCTGGGAATCAGTACGTCCTGTCTTCCCTATTTGATTGTACGAGGCCCCTTCTTCCCTGATCACCACGGGGAAAACCTTGGAGGGGCTTCATAGTCTGTAGTCGTTTTCTCACAAGGGTATAAAATAAGAGGATGAGGGAAATATCCTAAATTGAACTGGGCAAGTTGATAACATGTCAAGACAAGTTACAGACTCAGACTGTTAAAGTGAAAAAATGAGGAAGTATGGTAATCTTATAAATGAGCTCAGCTTTATTTGCTATTTTTAAGTGTTGGGACAAAATAATTTTCTTTGTTGTGATATGGATCAGAGTGGCGATAGTGTTATAGAAAACAGATCTCCTCTTTGCAGCCCATGTTGCTGTAGAGCATATAGTCAGGCATAATTTTCGTTGAGATACGTGGAAATTATGCAGGATTCAGAGCAACCTTCTTTTTGCAAACTACCCTGTGCAAGGCACGATATCTGACATCCCTGGCTCTTGCCTAGTAAATGCCAGTAGTTCCCTTTAATAATTGTGACAATCAGAAATACTCCCACAAATTTTTAAAACTCCCTTCTGAGTGGTGGCACCCCCATTGAAAAATCACTGCTCTATTATTTCTTTAAAACTCATCATCAAGTCCTGTCAACGCAACTGTCAAAACAAACCCTGCCATTCGTAGTGTGATTAGTCCTTGAGCAAGGCTCCACCCGCAGCTCGGGAAGGGAGCATAAGACAGCTAAAGTCAATCAGTACGTTCTATTCATCAGATGCCAATCATTGGTTTAGGGTACGTGACCCAGTCAGAGCTGACGACACAGAATGGAGCTTTTGCTTAGTATCTGGGGAAAGAGACTGTGGTCTTCCCAGCCAAACTGAATGACAGAGGTGGTAGGGTGTGGAGCTGCTGTAGTCCCTTTGCATCTTGTAGAGCTATAGTAGAAATCAACCCAGTGGAATGCATCATTGGCACTGGGTTCCCTGCAGGTGATTCTTTCCAGGCTGTAAGTACTGCTAGATTTGAGGAGAAGGAAACTGTATTTCTACTTTATGGGTTAAGGGGTACATAACAGCATGGCCAAAGAGGAACTTATTTGTGTAATCTGTGATCCTCGTACTTTCATAGAATATTTTCATTGCACTGCCTTGATCCCTGAACCAGTTATGTTGTTTTCAAGGCTACAACCTGTGCCCTTAGGGGAGGGAAGAGAAAGCAGGGTCAACACACAGTTTCCCAGTACAAAACAGTTTCCCAGTACCAATTATTTTGTTTATTGTCTGTTTCCCCCACTAGAATGTAATCTTCATCAGGGCAAGAATTTTCACCTGTTTTGTTCAACGCTGCATCCCCAATGCCTCGGACAGAGCTGCTGAGAGAAGCAGAAAAGGTTGGTTTCCTGGTTTTCTATATTTGCTGCCTAAACAGTATTCATTGATATCCACTCCCTTTCTGTTTTTTTAAGTTTTTATTATGGAAAAAATTTAAATATATGCAAAATAGAGAATACATAGATGCTTCTCCTGGTACCCATTACCCAGCTTCACCGTTGTCATGGCCAATTCAGTTTCATGTACACCTGTCTCCCAGTTCATCACCAGCATCACCAATAAAGGTTTTAACAGCCATGCTTCTCCAGCAAGCCGAGGACTGTCAGGGCCTCACCCACCTCCAGGGATGGGGCTTTGTTTCCAGCTGGCAGGTGGATGATCCAGTGCTACAATTCCGTTTTAGAGTTTATTTCCTTGGACTACTCCTGGCACCAACTCTCTGAGGTTAGGTTCTCTGGGAAACAGACATGGAGATGAAGATTTGTGTGAAACAAGTTTCCTGAGGAGTGACCGTGGTGTCTTTGCCTAGAGAGGAATAACAGAAGTAACCCTGAGTGGCAGAAGTTGAACTGTTGCTGTGGCCGTAACAGGGCCTCTGGTGGCCCCACTGGAGCCTGAGCTGGGACGGCCTTTTGGAGCTGGCCTACCACGAGGGAGCTCCAGGCCGCTGTCTCCTTCCTCCATGGACCAGTCACTGGATGCCGTGAGCCTGGGCAGGGCGGCTCCCTTCACTGGGGCCAATTCCCAGAGAGGGGCTCAGCAGAGGCCCCAGAGCCACCAGCACTCCCAGCAGCTGGGGGACGATGCGGGGGACCTGGCACCGCTGTAGCCACCACCGTCCCCTTTTAAACGCCTGTTGCCCCGTCCAGCCCTTATTAAGCATTGCTTCTCCCCAGGCTCCACTCAGGCTTTTTCTTCTTTGACTTACATTTCTTTGGGGGAAGGGGAGATGCATGCCATCTAGCGCCCTGGCTGTAGCTAGCCCCGTGCCTGGGTCCCCTGCCCCCTGGTTTATACTTCTGTTTGCACCTGGCCTCTCTGCACTGCCCACTCTTTGCATTGCCTGATTCTCCCCCCGCTCGGCCTTAAGTGCCTCCCTGCCCTGCACGCTGTGGACCCAGGCTCCGCCTCCCAGCATAGGTGTCTCAGCCCACCCGGGAGTGGACATGGGGTACATTACATGCATGTTTCCTGTCTCAGTTTCCAATTTTGCTCCATCCTTCCATCCCCCAAATCACAATCCATCCCCACACTGCTGCTGGGGGACAGTTCCTCAAATACACATTTTGATCCTTGCAGGAATAGTTACTGAACACTTGCAACGTCCTGCCTACATTGTATTCTGGGCCTGCCATGGTTGAGTGGCGCAAACGAAGTTTCTGCTCTCGTGGAGCTTACATTTCAGTGGGGAGATACAGGCAATTACGGTACAGAAATGAATACAGGAATGAGTGAACCGGTCAGTCAATATGAGATAGTGGTAAATGCAGTGCCAAGAATTAGAATAATGTGATAGAATGATGGCAGAGCTAGCAAAGGTCTCCCATTGTCTTATGGGTACGATTCAGTTTCTAACTTGGCACAAAAGACTCCGTGGAGACGAGCTCTGGCCCCTCCCGGTGAGGGCTGACTGGGGGTGGTGGTGGCGGGGAGGACGGTCTTCCTGCCCTTGGACTTGGTTGTTCGGGGTCGGCTTTTCCTGCAGGGCCCGGCCGGCTGCCTAGGTTCCTCCTTCCCCATCTCCTCTGCCTTCCCTTATCCCCCTGGGACCCCCTGTGCCGGAACAATGTCCCTTGTGAGCCACAGTGACAAAAGCCCAGCTGGCCTCAGCGGGTTTGTTCATATCAATGACTGAACCCAGACAATTAACGATCCCTTTCAACCGCAGCTTCTGCCGTGATTTTGGGGAAACGCTGACTAGGGCATGACCTTTGGGAGGAGAGATTTTTGTGTTCGTTTGTTTGAAACCACAGGTGCAGGGCTCGTTCCTACTGAACCCGTGGCCGGGGCTGATTTGCAGCCCTGCACTTAGCCTTGTCCCCTCCCAGCCCGGCACCCCGTCCCCAATTCCACCTCACTGAGGCTATGGAAGGAACCTGTGCTAAGGAGGAAAACTAAACACCACCAAAACGAAGCCAAGCATGTTCTCGGAGGGTTCCACGTCGTGGCTGATAACTGCTCGAAGATCCCTCACGGAGCCCGTGAGCGCGTTTCCCTGCACCCCTCACTGGTCAGCACGGATGAAAGTGGGAAGAGAGATTTCCCCCTCGGCTCAGAAACGGAAGCCCCTGGCAACCTTGCTTTTCTTCCTTATGGGGGCACCCGATCATTAACCCGAAGACACGGATGACCGATTCCCTAAGTGGCCCTGATGTCCGGCCGGGGCTCCGGCCCCTCCTGGCGCCGCCCCTTCTCCCCTCGGCTTGGGCACAGCCTCCATCACCTGCGGCTCACCTCCCTCCTCCGCAGACCTGGTCACTGTCTTCCCTTCGGCTCCCCCTAGCGGCAAGCACGGTCAATCACCCGTGCTTGTAACCGAGCCCTGGTTACAACAGCCCCTGCTCCAAGGCAGGCTGAAAAGATACTGAAACGAGAGAAAGACATTTACCACTCAGAGGAGGTCCAACTTTTATTTGAACCACACAGACAGTCCCGTCGGAAATCGTGAGATATTTGTTCTTTATTGTTTGATTACACACACAAAAGTAACACACGAAAAATGACAGCTATATAAATCAGACTTTGTAACTTATACAGTGGAGCCTCTTAGGTGTTTTTCTGTTATTATACATAACAACACAAGTGATGAAAAATGAAAACACTTTTATCTGAACGTTTATATCTGAATTGCAATGTGAATGAACTTGGTTCTCTAAGACTGATATTGATCACACTGACTGCCCTTTTGAGTGCAATCTAGTAGTTTACTGAAAGAGAACTGTTAGCACTAGGGTTATGTCTGTATTTCTGAGGCTGACAGTAGTCTTAAGAAGTGGGGTGAGCCGTATGGTATGAAGAAGGCTAGGAAGACCCTTCTGTGGCTAAAAATTTTTCCTTGCGTCACGAGGTCTGAAATGATACACTTACCTTGAGCTAAGTCAAACGCTCATATCAATAGGCAGATGTCATTAGAATCAATGAATTATCAGCTCTTTTTCCTTTCCATTGTTAAATCTCTAAAAGCCTAACTCTGAGCCACTGGGAAGAGGTGGGGAAAGGGTTCTGTAAGGAGCTGGGTCTATTTTCATGCCTCAGGGAAACTAGAGAACAGAATGAGAAGTGGGGACAGAGGCTGGGGGAGCCTCCTAGGAGGTGGAAAGAGGGGGCGAATAGGCGCTCATAGCTTTCCCTCCAGCTGTCCTCGGGCACCACTTTTAAAAGTTTCTCTTTCCTGAGTCTCTATGAAAATTTCTCTCTCCAAAATGTCAGCAGTCCAGGTCTTTCAGGAAAGACGTTTATTCTTTAATTTACCTAAGTGTTAACGCGCTAAATCCTCCCAACAGAGTTACGAGGTAGGCGCTGTTATAATATTCACTGCACAGATAAACGGAGGCTCAGAGAGGTTAAGTGACTTGCCTAGAGTAAGCAAGGGGACAGATTCCGGCCTGGCAGGCACCTTAGCACACGTTCTGGAGCTGCCCTTCCAGCTGGAGGAGCGCACGGCCGGGCTTCGGGAGCGTGAGCCGATCAGATCCTTGCAGTGGGTCGACCATGACCTTTTAGGGCCCGTTGATTGATTATCAGTCAATCCTAAAAGGATAGTCTTTCACTGAAGATTGATTTAGCCCACAGAATTCTACCTTATCCTTCAGGATTCTAAGCAGATGAGTTAGGTGGAATCTGGGTGGCCTCAATTTTTTTGAGTTTGCATGATAGAGATAAGAATACTCTTTACCCCGCAATGGACACCAATTTTATCAATTACTATTTGTAGAACAAAGACAAGATTTCTTTAAGAAAGCTTTTTCTTGGTGGTTTAAGTGTTTAAAAATGACCAATCTAAAAATTTCACAGCAGTAGGAGCTGGAGGACTCACGCTCTGTGACCTTGACCGTGCTTGTCACTGCACAGCGTATTGTTCTGGGGGGACCAAAGAAAGATGGAGGAAAAAACCCACTCCACGACTGAAACCCACACTCACTTTGTACATGCAGACAATCCATTGAATTAAAAGAGCAATTAAAAGAGCAATCACTCTTGTTGTAGCGGCTTTTTTTTTTTTTTTCCAACTGCGATTTTATCTAGCATGTTAGCATAAACCTGTGTGGTTAGAACTGTTACCACGGGTAGGAGATCTAATTCCAGATCAGCCAGTGAAAGCTGGGTAGTTTTAACCACCAACATCTGCAACAGCTAAATAAGACCCTTGATGCCTCCGCTATGGAGTGTTTTCTACTGTATTTCTGGAAATGTGCTCAATTGTCACATAGTAAAAAATAAATATTGGGCCAGTGCCCAGGGATGGTGGTGTTCTTAAAAAAGTGATTCCAATTCCTATGTTCTTTGAAAACAACTTAAGTAAACACATGAAATAAGATTCTCTTCCTTTCACCTCTGATTACTGGTCCGTCTAAAATTCTATCCATTTGGAATGGATGAGAAGATGGATGATGTCCTTGGAAAGATATATGTCTAGACTAGGGGGCAGATCAGTTTTATATTTTCTCATAGAAAAAAACTTTTCTGCTCAAGAGAGCCAGATGGTAAACAGAATTGCTCTACTTCATGCTGGAAGCGGTTCATGAAAGACAGTACACTGGATACAGTGACAGAGATGGATGCTTTGGAAAGGACTCCCACCAAAACCAGAGACTTGATTTGCAATTGAGGGGGGGGTTTGTCTGTTTCCTAAGTGACTGATCTTCAAGAATGGCTTTAAGAAAGGTTTGAAATTAAAATTAAATCTGAAATCATGAGATAAGTAACATCTTGCTGAATACTTACACATTTGGGCACATGATTAATTTCTGGTCATTTGGCAAGACTGTTATAACAAATCACAATCTGAAATAAACTTCTTATATTCAATTTGTATGCTAAAATGTATTTGCTTGGCATCTAAGGATTAGATTTTTGCCAGAGTTTTACAAAAGGGAATAAGGATTTGTGTTGCAAAGAGAAAATTAAGGGTGTTGGTATATCATCCTGAACAATCCAGAATACTATTGTGGTTAAAAATTAACCAATGTAGGATTAACACTTCAGTATTTTAGTATTATGTGTTCACATACAGAGGTTCATGTATATAGCATTTCTCTTTCCAGAAGTAATTAGGGGATTCCATGAAAACCAATTATTTGTGAACAATTTGTGATATAAAAGAGGTCCCTGTGCTGAACCCCACACTGGGAGATGGTAAATCAGTGGTTCCTTCCAGGATATGTTATGTTTGATTATACTTGTATTCCATAATATTTTACCCTTTTCATTTTGTGCTCATAGTTGCAGTGGTTTATGAAGTAACAGTGTCTAGATTTCATTCCAAATGGAAAATTGGCATGAAAACTCTCAATCCAATTATTTCTGTACACATTTTGAAACAAATCGTTTTGGCCCTTTTGAAAATTTTACAGGCGGTGATAAAAATAGGAAATTTCAGGTTTCAGATGTTTTATTGCATTCTTGTAGCATAATAACAGCTTCATTAAAAAGAGTTTCACAATACAATGTGAACTTTGTGAGATGTCTAGAACACATTTGCTGGCCTTCTTTAGAAAGCTTTGTGTGCAAGAAAGTTGTTCTATATTACATGTTATATTTCATTTTATTTTGCTAAGGTTTTGTGAGATATTAAATTACTTGGCCCAAATGCATGATTGTAAGGATTAAAGAGCCTGGAAGGTGGTACTGCTCTCGGGGTTGAGGGCTCAGGACACCTCCCAGCTAAGATCACACACGAGCTGAGACAGTGGGCTCCGTTTCAGGACTTATTGAAATCTCGTGAATTGAGGGTATTTCAGTGTATGGGATGAGCTGGAGGCGGCGGACATGGGGGAGCTCTTCCCCAGAGCCCTGGAATATCAGAGCTTCTGCTCAGTCACTGTGGGAGAACATGACAGGCAGGGAAAGCAAAGATGCCCTCTCTCCTCTGATCTTGGGAATTGATTGTTTCATGGGCTGAACACATTTTGGAGAGTGGAAAGGATCCTTAAAAGTCATCTAATGCAGATGTGCTTTTGTTACTCCATTCTCCTCTCCAGAACCCCCCTTTCAAACAATGCTCAGATTTCTCCAGCGATGGGAAATTGAGTCTCCAAAGGCAGCGCCTTCCGTCTGTGAACAACCCCAGGGTTACAGAGTTCTTCCTGCTATCGAACTGAAATCTGTCTTCCTGTAATTTCCACCCATTGTTCCTAGTTATATGCTTCAGACCTGAAAAGAAGCAGGCCTATTTTCCATTCTGTGACAGCAGTCAGCTCTCAGAGGGAGGCAGTGGGTAGAGTGAGAAGGGTTTACGGGCAGACAGGGCCCTATTCTTTCTGACCCTCGGTCTCCTCTTCTGTGAAATGCTGATTGTAAAACCTGACTTACAGGGTGCTTGTGAATATTCGAGGAAATGTGTGTAAGACATACAGAGGTGACTCAGTAACGGATTATCATTATTATTACTATCGAAGGTGCCTAGTAATCTCCTCTAGAGTTTCCTTGTCTTTAGGCTAATTAGCTCTATGTTTCATCCGTTTTTCGTATTTTGTGGTTGGACCTCTCCACCTTCCCAGTCGTTCTCGTCTTGCCCAGTGCATTTCCGTCCTTTTTTATGCATGGCGGTTGCCAGAGAGCAGAGCTGGAGCATTTCCTGGGAGCCACATCACTGGCCACTGAAACTGCGCTGGTGTCCACAGAGGGTGCTCTATTCTAGTCCTTTCCTTCAGAGACCAAACGTCCAGAAAATTCCTGTTGAGGAAATGATAGGCATTTCATGGAATAAGAAAAAGAAAGAATTGTGAGACTCAAATTCACACTCTGGAATATTATTCTATTAAATTACAGCATGTTCCTTACCTGTTGGTCCTTGTGCCAGACACCTGCGTATTTCTCCTCTTGCTTACTCCTCACATCAGCCCGGGGAATGTCGACAGTGTCTCTTATTTTCCTACTGAGAGATAGTCTGGAGAATTTAAGTAGTCCAGACTTGAACTTAGGTCCTCTTACTTGGAACCGGGGCCCTTCTCCAAGTCCTTCCGGTGGGATGAACATCGCAGACCTCTTTTCATGCTGCCGTCCTAGTACTTCCACCTCCTCCTTGCTGCCTCCCACCCTGCTCCTCTGACTTAGTGGGAAGGGAAGGTGGCAGTGGTGGCGGTGAAGGCTTTGATGCCACCTCCGCTCCATACAGGGCCCAGTAGAACCGGGTGGTTTGAGGGACCCTATCACTGAGGGAGGTGATATCAGTCTCTCGAAAACTAAGGAGGCAAAGATCATGTTAGTGACTTCTGAGGCCATTCTGATGATTGAACCCCATCAATCAGCACAAAAAAACAGTAGGGTAGACATGGGTCCAGGCAGTGGGAAATCAATGCCCTGGGCGCTCTGGACACTCACCTGCATAAACCTCCTCCGGAGAACGGAAGACTCCCAGAGGGAAGCAGAAGGCTCCTCCCCACTGTGTCCACCAGCAGCTTGCCCTTCGCGCCGAGAGACAACGGGGAGACGCATACTTGCAGACCACGTTCGGTCAGAGCGGACAGTTATCCCGGATGCCGAGCCCAAGTCTCCTTCCAGATCACCAGACCCACAGAGAGCCTAGAGCCCTCCCTCCCCAACCCTGTCCCAAACTTCTGCTTTGCATCCATCTCACTGTTTACTCCTGATTCTCCTGACTATTTCCTCAATACAGCATGTAGCTCCCTAATCCCAAAAGGGTATTTCATAAGACCGCCAATTACCATTCCTTGGTTAAGGGTACCATAATTATAATATCTATGGGCCCTTTTAACCTTGCTCTAAATGGTCATTTTCAAATCATTTGAGAAATATTAAAATTTAAAAATGTAATAGAACCTTGGTCTAGGGGTAAATGTTTAATAATATATAAAAAGCAAGTGGTTAGAAAGGAAGGAAACATGCCTGTAGCCAATGTTCTCTATAAAACAGAAACTCTAAAGTAATAGGTCCTAAACATCAGCCTAGAAAGGCCGGGATGGAGGTTGTCCAGCTCATAATAACATTCCTCTTCTTTTCCTGTTGTTTCTTTTCCAGCTCATAGGAAAACAAGTATAATAATATATTTTGCCTATAGGTGCCAAGACTTGTTCACTTTCAGACACTTTTCTTTGTTGTGTTTGGGAACAAAAGCCCAGCTATAGCATGAGGAAGAGAGTGTTGGGTGGAGATAGAAGAGGAGAAAAGAATAGGGTGTAGGAATGCTACCCTACAGGAACTTAAAAGCATTTGGTAGTTTCAGAAACTACTAGAAGACTCGTCCTTTGCTTGAATATGTCCAGCTCTTTCAGTCATACAGCTCTATTCTGGGAAAGCCCTTGTGTCAGTCAGTGGTCCTGCCAGGAGGTGGCTGGCATCTCAAGTTAGGGTGATTCAGGAAGGGTTGACTAAAGGGACCACTTACAAAGGTGTGGGTGCGTTGTTTGGGAGTGCTGATAAAACAGATCTGTCACCACCCCTGGACCCAGAGGGACAAGGGGAGGGGTGGTTATGGGGACCTGGGAGAATCATGAAGAGAGAATAGCCTTTGGAGGATGGAGGGACACAGCTAGCTCCAGGGGACCCCATGGGGAGGGAGCTGGAGGGATAAAGATCTTAACTTTCTTCCCAGTCTCCCTCTGGACTCCTCAATGGCCAAGCCAAACTGGAATTCAGAGGCCACTGTACACCAAACAGGTCAGAGAGCAGAGAGCCTGGTGAGCTGGGAGGGGGAGGGGGTTTGGACGCACAAGTGGGCGGTACCTGGACAGCGCTGAGTGCCCGGCACAAGGTGAAGGCCGGTGTGTTGTGCCGGGTGGATCACTGTTCTGCTGAGTAATGTCAGTTGTAGGCTTTACCAAGACTGTGTTGTTGCAGAATCATATCTAATGTTCTTCCTCCCTCTTGAACCATGATTTAAAGCGCTCTATATCTGAAAATCCTTGCTTGTTCCTAGAGGGCGTGTGTGTGTGTGTGTGTGTGTGTGTGTGTGTGTGTGAGAGAGAGAGAGAGAGAGAGAGAGAGACAGTTCTTCCCTAAGCGCTTAGGTGGTACGTTGGAAAACTGGACCCTGGTGTGAGGGACCAGCAGGCCTGGTGTTTTCTCCCCTTGTGTGGCATGGAAACCATGGAACTGGGCTCAGCACAGTTTCTGGAATTGGGCCGGCGGGTTCCCACACGTGGTGTTATTTAAAACTGAATCAGACAGACTTTGGATATTGCTCTGTGAATTATTGTCATTGTTTGGTGCAGGCCTTCTGAGTTAGAAACTAGCGGGTGGGCCGCGGGGTCCACCCTGGGGGAAATAGCTGTGGCTGCTCTTACTGAGGAGAGCCTGAGACTGGGAGAGCAAAACCTCTCTGGGACTCGGAGGTTTGGAACCACCAAAGTTTTCCACTGATGGAGGTAGAAGCGACTGCCCTCAGCTGGGCACCCCGGGCTGGGCAGGAGTGCTGAGGTCCGGTGGGGCCTGCAGGTCTGAGTGCCCAGTTCCAGGAGTGACTGTGACACATGGTTCCGTCTCTCTGCTGACCGTGAACCTTCGGTACATTCTTGTTAAAGGTCACCATTGCTGTCATCTGTGCTGGGGAGATTAGGAGGGCAGAAGTCCTTCTACAAGAAGGTGTGGGGTAACACAGGGCATTTGTCTTCGGGAGATGCTGTATCCCGAAGAGCGGAGACAAAGGCAAGGATGCAAGATCAGGATGAAGGCCCCGGGGGGCTTTGCCATAACTACTCAGGTCTTAAAAAGAAGCGTGATCCCATTTCACAGTCACAACCTAGTGAAGCCAACAAATATGTAAAACAGACCTCAGCAAAGGCAGCTGCTTCTCCTTCAGCCTCGAGGACCTGTGACCCCTACCTGCTCTGCCTAATAGAACTCTTCGCAGGTGGGTAACTCAGCTCAGCAGAGAAAATACATTAGTAGACAAACTTTCCTTTTACTGGGTGGTAGTAGGATGTGCCAGGCTAGTGTTCTCCACGCCTAGAAATCTGGGAAGATGTATGAGACTGGGTGTCAGTACAGCGTGGAAACATAGGCTTGGAGCCATAGGGTGTCATTGATGGTGTGAACTGGGCCCATTGCCTGGGAGAGCATTGGCTTTGTGGTCTGGCCATAGCAGGGACCAGGCCCACCCTTAACAGGTACCGTCAAGCTTGATGGCCTTGCACAAGGTATTTCCCCTCTCCCTCTAGTTTCTTCATCCGAAAACGGACAGAGCAATAGTGGCCACCTTATAAACTGGTCGTCAGGATGAAATGAGTTGCTACATGTCAGGTACTTAGAAAAGTGTCTGGAACTTACTAAGTGTTTGATTCATTTGCCCATTCACTCATTCATCATTTGAGAAATATTTATTGAGTTATGTGCCAAGAACTGTTTTAGGCTATGGATAACCCAGGTGAAAATATTTGCCTGCGTGGAGCTTATTATTAGGGGCATGAAGCCATAAAGATCTTTACAGTTTCATCCTTTTCTTCACATCACATGCTCCTCATATGTGGAAAAGATGTTCAGGTTACGGGCTTATAGGCCTCACTAGCCTTGCTGATGTTAGGCATTTCTGATTCCTCACTGAGGCTGAAGAAAGAAATGTGTTCCTATTGAAATGGTTCATTCTTTCTGAATTGCTAATACTTCCTTGCGGATTTATGGGTTCAGTACTGCTGACCTGGGGATGGGAAATTTAAGTCAATGGCTGACCTATTTAGCCACCGTACTGGGTAGAAAAGCCCAGCTTAGGACAGAATTGAGTTTTGGGAGTCAAGCATGAGGAACTTCTCACTTCTGAACTTTGCAGTAGGAAGGGGTGAAAGTTGGTTCAAACGTGGAAGTTTTCTGGAGGTTTAAAAACATTTCTATTTGCGGTAGGGAGGGACCGCCAACTCCCAATTCAATTAAAACCCACAGAGAAGCTCCCCACAGGTCCATAGCACGTGGCTGCGATTCACACCAACGTTGGCTCTTTGGGATGGTGTCCTGGGTTAAATGTTTATGAATACTGCACTTTGTTTAGGGCTGGATCTCAGAGTTCAGTTTTCATACTCGTTCATTGTATTAACTGATTCCAGGAAGAGAAACTGGGAAAAAGACGTGCAAAAGCACAGAGAGGGAACCAAACAACATTTTCTCAACTTTTAATCATGGAACTTGGCATGGAGGAACCTCAACCTTTTCGTGATTATTATACGATTTTATTTGTTCATTTATTCAGCAAATGCTGTTTGAGCATCTAATTAGGGTCAGCTATTGCTCCTCATGCTGGAGACAACATGGTGAGCAAACCAGCAACGGCAGGACCAAGGAGCCCTGCCCTTGGCTCTCTGGGAGCTTACAATTTAGTGGGAGAAACAAATGCTAAGGGAACCGATTGTAATGATGAACATCAGAGTAACAACTGGACTGTTTCTAAGAAGAGATACTGGTTCCTTTATATGAGGAATCTAAAAAGAAATGATACAAAGCAGAAACAGACTCACAGACTTAGAGAACAAACTTATGGTTGGGGGTGTGGGGGAAGGGGTAGTTAGGGCGTCTGGGATCGACACGTACACCCTGCTATATTTAAGATGGATAACCAACAAGGACCTACTGTACAGCACAGGGAACTCTGCTCGGTATCCTGTAACAACCTACCTAAGTAGGAAAATGTGTAACTGAATCACTGTGCTGTACACCTGAAACTGTCACAACACTGTTAATCAATTATACTCCAAAATAAAATACAAAGTTAAACAAAATCAGTTAACACAGCTTAAAAAAAATACTTAAAAAAAAAAGAATAATAGGAAAATTTGCTTCATCAGCGAAGTCAGGGTGAGCTTTCTTGAGGGGGGATAATTCAAGCTGAGCTCTGAAGGGAGAGTGAAAGTTTAACTGCAGGAGAGGGAGCCACATGTGCCAACACCGGGTGACGCATACAGCAGCACAGAGAGACAGAGACGGGGTGAGAGGGGTGAGGCTGGAGGGCAGGGATGCCAGACCCTGCCGTGCTTTGACTTTGATCATCGTCCTGACCGAAAGCCGCTGGAATATTTTCAAGGGTGGTGTGAGAAGTGCCGTTAGGTTTATTGGGGGAGGGGCACCACTTGCGCAGAGTTGGACAGGCAGGCCTCTGCACTGCAGTGAGCTCTGTTACTTACGTAAGAGGGGGCAAGCAGGGCGGGGCAGGAAGAGCTACAGACCACAACAGAGCTGTGATAGGCGTCAGATGATCCAGTGTGGAGCTGTTCACGCTGGCTACTGTTGGAACGACATAGACGGGGCAGCTTAAACAGCAGAAATTTATCTCTCATGGTCCTGGAGGCTAGAGGTCCGAGACCAGAGTGCAGACAAGGTTTGGTTCTGGTGCCATCCCTCTTCCTCTTTATGTCCCACAAGGCCTTTCCCTGGTGCAAGCGTGCGGAGAGGGAGAGGGACAGGGAAAGCCTTTATAAGGGCACTAATCCCACTGTGGAGGCCCCACCCTCATGATCTCATCAGAAGCTAATCACCTCCCAATGGCCTCACCTCCAAATACCACCACATTGTGGCAGGAGCGGGGGCTAGGGCTTCAACATATGAATTTTTATGTGTTGGCGGGGACACAAACATTCAGTCCATAACACCTGCTAGGTACCAAGAGCTGTGCTCCTGCTGTGAAAACGCGTGACTAAAATTGGTGTGGTTCCTGTTCTCGTGGAGTTTACAACCTCGCGGTAAGAAAGAAGTGAAAACATATTAACACATACAGAACCCTGGAGCAAAGCGTTCTTACTAGTGGGGCCTGGTATCCCTATGGGGGGCTTGCCTGCTGGCTGGGGGGCTCCTGCAGGAGCGGGCCCACAGTCGAAGCAGCAGTGGGTCCTGCAGGTCTTCAGGCTGCTGTCCACACTCCCCACAGTCCACCCGGGAAGTCTTCCCTGGAGGAGCACTGAGCCGCACGCCACCAGGCCACCCAGGAGAAAGGGGCACCTCTGGGGTCATCTGAACAGAGCCCTTCATGGGATGGCAAAAACTGCATTGCTGAAACATCCCAAAGTGGGTCTCTGGAGCATGGGAAATGGCCTTTCTCATCGAGAAGACACAGCACACACAAACCTTTCTCTCAAAGATCTGCTCGATTATAATCTGATACAACAGACAATTTCAGAAATAGACACAACGTATTAATCTGAGTAATAGATGTCACATTGGGATTGATATTTGCCAGACTTAGCATGATAATAACTGAAAGTTTTTTACTTATTTAGATTTCATAGTTTAGTTGTTTTTCAATAAATGAAATCATTTGTATATTTCTAATCCTAGTAGAGAGAAATAAGACTTAAAATGTTGTCGGTAGAGAGCAGTGAGAAAAATGATGCTTGTCGCAACTTCCCTTTACTGTAAGATCTAATAAAACAACTTATGGAGAATAGACTTATTAATAAAACAATAAAATACAAATTATACATTTCCTACTGTGGTGCTTAAAATAGATGACCTAGATTATTCCCTAAGATAAAGCCCACATGCATAAAACAGACCACATTGTAGGTATTTCAAAATCATTGGTAAATAATATTTTCAGAAGGTGATTTGCAAATTAATGCAAAATTTAGAGTACTTATTTTGCACTTTTCTGGACTATGAATAGTTGATGTTTAAAACACATGCTAAGAGGTATTGATAATCTACCATATTATTCTAAAGCAAATAACACAGGTTGAAATTTTCTAATTGATTGCCTGACTGAAGAAATAAAGGCTACAAAAATGAGTCACTAAGATGGCTATAAAACCAAGCTACTCTCCAGTGCAGGATCCTTCCCTGAGCTCCAAATTAGAGAGCTCTGCCCATTTCTAGGAAACGCTGTCCAATGCAAGATGTTTGAAGCCTCTCCTGGTTTCCCCTGTTTGGCCTCCCAGGACCTCCCTGCCTATCACTCACCTTTGGCTCCCGTGACCCCCAGATAACACTCACTTGGGGCAGGCGATGGGCAGGCAGCCTCTGTCGTCTGGCCCCCTGCTCCCATAACAGCTTGGGTTCTACCGCCTTGCTCCCCAGTTAGCAGAAACGAATGGTTTTTCAGGGTCTGTGGCTCTTTCCTTTCCTTGCAAAGACTGACCACACTATTGTCTCCATTTCCCTCTTCCACTTTCTGCTTGGAAATTCTTGCATTCCTCACATTTCTACCACGTTGCCAGTGGTTCCGTGCAATTTCCCTTGAACCCCTGGATTGGGTCGGTCACTCCCGCTCCAGGTCACCCACTGAACCCTGTGCTCACTTCCCTCCCGAAATTCCCGCACATCTGCTCCATCTTCCTGGGAGCAGGGAGAGACACCTCTCTGTTGCTACTCTGGGCCCTTGTTTTCTGGCACCGGGTCTAATGATTCCTTGATTCTCAGTGAATGTGTGTTAAACCAACTGAGCCAAGCTGAGTGTTGCCCTCTGTCTCCCCATTCCCGTGGCGTTTGTCCTGTTGTTGACTTTGGCCACTGCCTTTGGACTAGCCCTGGATGAGTCACTTACAACTCTCTCTGAGTTGAAGATCACAGTATCTGGTTTGTGACTCTCACAGGATTTGTAAGTATCCAATGAGGATCCCAGAAAGTACGGCTGAATTATGTCCCTTTGGATAGAGACACTGGCTCGAGTCACGTCTGAGTTCTCTCTGCTTTTCTGGACCCTGTAATTTGACAACTGGCCTTTGGTTGCTCAGCTCTGGTCATGCCCAGACCTGCCATTACTCTGATCCATCAAGACTGGTTCCTGGGAAAGTCTTAATTCCCATTGATGTAAAAAGGGAGGAAAAGGATGAGGAGGAGCTGTTGTGTGAAATCCAGGCTGGGGATCCTCATCCCGTGGCGAGTTCCAAGACCCGCCCAGGGAAGAGGACAGCAAAAGACACGAGCAGCGTGTACTACAGAAGGAAGCGGGAGGTGGTGCTGCCTAGGGACGGGACCAGCATCACGGAGCCCTGCAGGCGCTCTGCTTTCCCTGGGCTCTCTCATTTCACCCTCTCGCTGCCCTGTGAGGTAGGGACTATAGTTTTTTTCTCATCAGAAGAGGAAACAGAGGCTCAACTCAGAAATTGAAAACTTCCCCCAAAGTCCCACGCTAAAGAAATGCCAGAGCCAGAAGGATTTGATTGCAACGGTCTGTGCTCACCTCCACCGAATGCTCTTGCCTCACCCGCTGGTTTAGCGACAGCTTGGACTGCAACGCAGTAAGCGCAGAGTGAGCAGGGAGGTGTGCTTCGGAGCTGGTGACTTCTGGCAGGAAAGGCGGTGGTTCACCTTCTCATTCATTCATTTTTCAGTTATGAGAGCCAGTACGGTGTCAAGGCTGTGATGCGCTGGATTATGTTCTCCCAACATTCATACGTTGAAATCTTAACCCCTAATACGTCAGAGTGTGATCTTATACATTTACAGAGGTAGCCAGGGTAAAGTGAGGTCATGAGAGCAGGCTCTAATCCAGGATGACGGGTGTCCTTATTAAAAGGGGAAATCTGGACCCAAAGACACGCTCAGCAGGAAGACAACATGCAGAGATGGGGAAAAGCTGGCCCTCAGAAGGAACCGACTCTGCTGACATCTTCATTTCAGACTTCTGGCCTCCAGAGCTGTGAGACAGTAAATCTCTGTTGCATAAGCCACCCAGTGTGTTAGGGCAGCCACAGGAAACGAATATGGTGGTTAAAAGCATGAATTCCAGAATCAGAATGGCTGGCCACACATTGCCCAGCTTTGGCATTCACTAGCTTTGTCTCTGTGAGCAAGTTATTCACCTTCTCTGGGCCTCAGTTTTCTCCTCTGTAAGATGGGGCTGGATGTGACTTGTAAACGTCTTAGAAAGGTTAAAAAGTGTTGATGCAGGCGTTGCCTGTGTGTAGATAGTGCTGGATGCCGGGCAGAGCCCTCTCCTACGGGTGGTCGGCAAGCGCGTGTCACAGGCTGCACGCTCCCTCCGCCTGCCCCCCGCCCCACAGGACCACACTTCACGGTGGGAAGTGCTCCTGAAGGCATGACGGGGCTTCTGCTGGTTGTGGTGACGCCCCGGTACAACGGGGCGCTGTTGATTGCTCCTCTCTCGTGCAAGTGGGGAGCGTGGCAGGCCGTCCATTAGGGGCCTGTGTCCTAGTTCCACGGGTGGGCCCCGCTCAGGCTGGAAGGGAAGGAAGGGGAGGACAGAGTAAACATTTCACTGAGAAGTTTCCAGCTGTATTAGGTCCCTAGGGCTGCCTTAACAAGCTAACAGAAACTGGGTGACTTGAAATAACAGAAATGTATTCTCTCCTAGTTCTGGAGGCTAGAAGTCTAAAATCAAGGCGGCAGCAGGGCAGTGTTCCCTCTGGAGGCGCCAGGGGACATCGTGCCTTGCTTCCCCCAGCTTCTGGTGGCCCGCAGGCGTTCCTTGGCTGCGTCACTCCAGTCTCTGTCCCCATCTTCCCTTGGGCTTCTCCTCTGCGTCCGTGACTTCTCATCTTCTGCCTCTAGGCGAACACTTGTCATTGGATTTAGGGCCTGCCCAGGTAAAACAGGGTCATCTCATCTCAAGATTCTTAACTTAATTACATCTGTAAAGACCCCTTTTTCAAATAAGGTCACACTCACAGGTTCTGGGGGTCAGAAGGGAACAGTAGCTTTTGGGGAGGGCACCATTCAAGCAAGGACAGCAAGTAATTTACACAAAGTATCTAGTTTAGTCTTTACAGCAGCGCTACAATGTGTTCATTTCGTGGATAAGGGTGCTTAGAGAAAGAGGTTGGGCTACCTTACCCCAGAGCCTGGCAGCCGTGAGGATTCAAATATCCGTATTTATGACCTGCCGGCTCATGTCGTGCCCTCTCACCATGCTCTGAGTTAGGCAAACTGTTTCAAACCTAGAAAGTATCATCTTGCTTTAGGCCATGGGCACCCCGACACAAGGGTCACATATGAGAACGAAGAAAAGGACGGGGTTCATGCTTCTTTCATAAGGTACCAGCTGCACGAGAAATACTATCTTCCTTGAAACTGACAGTTTTATGTTCTTGCTTTATGTTTGTATTCACAATGAGGACATTCACTTCTAATATTTAACTTACAGCTGGTAGGAAATATCTTTGAACTAGTCTCAAGGTTTGTGCCAAATATTTTAAGATTCAAAGGCAGGCAAAAAACTTGTTTTCCTCAGCAGATTTTTCCCTTTTGCATTACTGCCTGGTTTACGCACGCTTGCCTTAGAACAATGATATCCGAACAAAACTAAGTTTTCTGTTTTTTACTGAAAGCTCTCATTTCTCATCATCCATATTTAAGAAAAACAAAACCAATGTATGCAGTCTTCAGTTTAATTCCTCTTGAGTTTTCATCTCATGTACTGATATGTTTTAACCAGGATGCCAAATTCCACTCTTCTTGCCTTGCCTGGGTAATTCTGAGGGGAAAAAAAAAAAACCCCTAAAAATGAAGAACAAAAAACAAACGAAAACACTAGGTTTTCAGTCAGGAGACTGAAATGTGCCTCTTCCATTCATTAGCTCTGTGACTGGGATGGAGAAGTCCAGCTCTGTCTCTGTTTTCTCATCCGGAAAGTGAAGTCTATAATATTGATCTCCTGAGAGGGAAATAAGTGAACACACTGGGAGCGTCTTGGGTGTTGCTGGGTGGAGCACATACTTACTTAATCCATGTGTGCTTCCTCTCTCCCGTTCGTCCTTCTTTTCTTCATCTGGTTAGAGTGTTCTTCTGTTCCGTCTCTTTACTGAGTTTTCCACTGTTGGCAAAGACGCTTTCTCCCAAGCTGTTTTGAATTCTAGAACAAACCTTGTTATTTGTTCTTGGTTTCTGTATTTTTTAGAAAGTCAGCCTTCTTCTTTTTTTTTTTTTTTTTGACTTTCTGCCTTCTAAATTTCTGTCCTGGCATCTTCATAGCTTTACTAACTCCAAAATGTGTTTCTGGGATAAAGTTTATGTATAAACAGCAGGCAGTTGAAATCACTGAGTCTCTGTTTCACTGGAGGAGGGGGAGGCGCAGAGGAGGGTGAACTTTTTAGTCTCTTTTCAAATGTTTGAGTCAAACATTTGTCTGTCTGGTTTCAAATGCTCTTACAAATTTTATGAGCCTGGGATTGGCCCAATTTTACCCTTTTGGAGAGTGCTTCACTGACCTCTATCCCACTCTGGATGGGAACAGCTGGAGAAGCAAAGCCAGTCCACAGCCACTGGAGCTGGGAAAGGGTAGGCATTAAACTCTGGCCCTTTTGCAAGGCGAGGTGATTCCGGATTTGAATTACCTGGAGGTAGGGAAGCCTGTCCATCCTTACAGAGTCTCTATAAATTCTCTCCTTGAACTAAGCCAGACACTCAGTGAGCTGTACGTTTGCACCAGAGTTGCTCTGGACATGGTATTCATTTCCCAGGGCTGCTGTAACAAATTGCCACAAACTGGATGGCTTCAAACAGCAGAAATGCGTGATCTCACAGTTCTGGAGGTGAGCCGTCGGAATCAGAGTGTCACAGAGCCACGTCCGGGCTTCTGATGGTGAAGCATCCCAGGTGTTCCTCAGCGGGCAGCTGTGTCGTTCCGTCTCTGTCTCTGTCCTAGCTCGTGGCCCCCTCTCTGTGTCTCTCCTCACGTGGTGTTGTCCCCTCTGTGTTGGTCTCTGTGTCTCCTCTTAAAAGGACACCAGTCATATTGAATTAACAGCCTGTCCTGTGCCAGCAGGACCTCATCTTAACTTCCACCTGAATTATATCTGCAAAGACCCTATTTCCGAATCAGGTCACATTCACAGGTACGGGGGCTTGAACCTCAACATATCTTTTTGGGGGACTCAATTCACCCCACAGCAGACAAATATGGAGTTGAGTTGACTGGCCCAGAGAGTAAGCGGCACAGAAGGCCACAGTCCTGGCCAGTCCGTGAGAAGAAGGGAGACCTAGATCTGAGGACCAGGCCTGCTGCTCCAACTGTGTGGTTTGGCCCTCAGGTTCGCCGTATGGAAGAAGGGAATGCTGGGGTCTCGCCCACGCAGATAAGATATTTGTGGAGTGGGTCAAATCATGTTGCTTTGTGTCGTAGTCAAGTCTTCATAAGTAGGCTCCAGACCACCTTTGTCATGCCATCTTTGATTTTATGCCTCTATTTATGATGCAGGCACCTAGGGCTACTTGCCTTTCCCCAAATACACCATGTGACTGCTTCTCCACCCTGGGCTATTGCAGTTTCTTGGCACCAAGCTTTCCACCCCCATGTTTTCTCTCCTCCCCGTCATACGTGCCCCAGTCTGAAGGAAGGGCTTCCTTGGCACCAATTCCACAGTGGACCTAAACTATGTGTGTTTTACAATGAGCCTGGTATCACAGCCCACACCTGTTTCCCCTGTAGGACTGTCAGATCCTTGGAGGAGGGAATGGTGTCCTATTATTTTCCATCTCCCTGTAGTTGCTTTAAAAAGACCTGCTAGATTAATATCTGATCAAACAAAATCGTGTGTGTATGAATGCATCGCAAGCGGCAAACCAGAAGACAAAGTGATAACGATGATTACTAGACAGTATCATTTGAAGGGGTGCTGAGAAGACCACCTGATGAAAATGATCTGTTCCCTGAAATTCTGCTATGGGCGCACCTCTTACAACCTTCTGGAGACTTAACCTTCTACGTGGTTGTCCACACAAGTCCTGGCAAGGACAGCATTTTATTATTCATTGCCTCCTGGGGAGAGCAGTCCTCTGGGCAAAGGGGGTAAGGGAAGTCAAGTTTGCAAGAAGGAATAAATCAGAAAGTATCCCACATAAAGCGGGTCTCAGGGCCGCTTCGTGGTGCTGTGATGTGCCGACGTCCACGCTGATTGGGAACACCTCCCTTGTCTGGACCCACGTGTGTGCTCGGTCATGACAGTGGGACACATCCCACGAGGAGAAAAGGGGTGAACGCCGTTCTCTTCTCCAGCCCCTTCTTGGGAATCCCCACAGGGCCGCCTTATTACTATAACAACTTGGTCCTGATGGTGTTGTTACCAATCGAGGGCTTTCATGGATGCTGGACACGTAGTGTCCGGTCATAGCTCAGCTGGGAAGAACGTGTGGGGCTGGAACAGCCCAGGCTGGTCTCTGCATCCACCTTCCTGCAGCCTCCCACACTGGCCTTCATGCTGGGGAGGCTGCACCAGGTGGGTCAGAAACAAAACCCGAGAGCAGGGTTTCTTTCACCCCAGACAGGATGGGAGAACTTTGTCTTCTCCCCTTGGCATAATGCAAGGCTTTATGTTGACTGACTGGAGCCCAGGAAAGAGTCCACCTTTACATATAAATAAAATCTACTCCCATGAATTCCTGGTGGCCTATGGATAGTAGGATGGCCATCTTCCATTCTTCTCTTTCTTAATCCTGATATTTTATTTCCAGTATCTGCTTACTGAGCAGCAAACCAAACTCCCCATGCTGTCCAGTTTTCTCTCTCTTTCTGCCTTCACCAGCTTCCCCAATAAAACATTTGTTATCGTATGTGTAGCTCATCTAGGTTGTGTGAAAATTAGAGCTTTGGATGAAAGCCTTTAGAGTCGTTTTCTGTTTCAATTGCTGCATGCTTTATTTTCTAGCTGAAAATATTCTATTTCTTCAAAAAATATGTGCCAACTAAAAGTGAATATACTCTCTGATTCTGATGCTTTGCTTACTCAGAAATTACCAGTATAAACATGCTATTGCTATTGTAGGCATAAAAATTTTCCCCTTTCTTTTTGATTTCTTTAACACATGGTGCATGGCCTTTGCTATATTACAGCAGAGTTAACTAAGTTTTAGGCTACAAGCCCAGATCACAAGCCTGCTTTTTAGGTGTTACGAAAATCTTTTTTTCTTTTTTCTTTTTGGTTGTGTTGTTGTTGTTTATGCCTCCATAGCAACTTAAAGTGCATTAAAAACAACCACCAAATTTAATATCCCCATCAATAATATCCAGATTTTAAAATTCCATTTTGCCTTAAATCAAAAGCTGTATATGAATCTTATGTTTTCTGTAGTGTCTTAATCTCTCTCTGACATGCTTATTGTGTCTAACAAGGCAAAAGAAAAATAAATCTGACACCGGGGAAAATAAGACAGCCAAGTTAATTGCTCCACTGAGAGTATGGCAAGAGATTACAAATGCAGTGAACTGTGAGGGCTGGTGGCAACAGTGTAGGGGTGGTGGGCCATGTCTCTTCACCCTGTTCTCCTGCTGCATTTTATGATGTTGCTTTGGAGCCAGGATCATGTGTAATTCTTGCTTCTCTCTCTGCCCTCTGCCTCCACCAACTCACGTGCTGTTGCAGATACTGTATATTTCCTCGGCACCTGCTTTGTCTTCCTGTATGACCCAGCCAGGAAAAGGAAAGCCCTTGTCTCCTTAACCCTCCTGTTGTGAGGGTTCCCCGTGTTCTCTAAGTCCTACCAAGCAGCTGCCTTTCCATGAACGCTGGAGGTGGATATGCCTGGGAGGTTAGGTCCCTGGATACCACGTGGGCCATGATTATCCTGGATTATCTGGGGTGAGCCAGTCTCACCACATGAGTCCTTAAAATCAGAGAGACTTTCCTGACGGGGTTAGAAAGAAAAGACAGAAGGAGGAGGAGGAGAGGTTTGATACAAGAGAGGAACTTGATCCTCCATCGCTGGCTTTGGAGACGGAGGAAGAGGCCATAGCGAGGAAATGTAGGCAGCTTCTAGAAGCTGGAAGAAGCAAGAAAACAGATTCCACTCCATCTGCCAGCAAGGAACCTGGCCCTGCTGACACCTTGATTTTAACCCAGTGAGACTCATGTCAAACTTCTGATCTCCAGGATATAAGATAATACACTGGGGTGTTTAGGCCACTGCGCTTGTGGTAATTTGTTAGGACGCTGATAGAAACCTAGTGCATCTGAGCTGCAGCTCAAGCGTTCAGCGTTTGGAGCCACTGGTGCTGGGTGTCCCATTGTGGTGGTGGGGGGTACATGTTGGGACCATTTGTGGTGGATGGGGCTGTTCTGCTAGACAGGCTGCATAATTTGTGGGGCTCAGTGCCAAATAGAAATGTCAGCCCTTGTTAAAAACGTCCGAAAATGGCATTGTTTAGTGTATTAAAATGTAAAACTTTTTTCATCATCTCTTCCAACTTATTGTGACATTTTAATTTGCTATTGAATACCCTTCTAAGTAAAGATTAAATGTTAAATCATTAACATGAACTTTATCATTATCTTAATGTTGCACAATGTCAGTTTCAAATGTAACTTAAGAGCATTAACGTGTATATGCAGAATCACCGAAATTACACAGTTTGTGTTTCATGGCTTGTACATGCACACGTATTTTGTTCTTTCCATAACTGTGGAAACTCTCAGAATGTGACCTTATGAGAAATAGGTCATTAGGTTAGATCTCAATCCAATATGACTGGTGTCCTTATAAAAAGGGAAATTTGGACACAGAGACTACATGCAGAGAGAGAGAATGCCGCGTGAAGATGAAGGCAGAGATTGGGGTGATGCCTCTACAAGTCAAGGATTGGCAAGAAACCACCAGAAGCTAAGAGAGGGCCATGGACCAGATTCTCCCTCACAGCCTTCAGAAGGAACCCACTCCACCAGCACCTTGATTTCGAACGTCTAGCCTCCAGAGCTGTGAGACAAGACATTTCTGTTGTTTAAATCGCCTAGTTTATGGTACCTTGTTATGGCAGCCCTAGGCAACTAAGACACACTTGATACTCCGTTATGTTTGGGAAATGGACTGTAGCCAAAGTTGGAGGGGTGTTCAGATGCCCACTGCTTAAAGGTACCATATATCTACGTAGGATGAGATAGATGCTAAATAAATATCCTGAGTTGTGAATGAATTAATGAATGTGGCTGAAAGTCTTGGAACTTTTAGGAGGAATAGCTGTGACAATGATGCAATAAGCAAAGCAGTCATTTTTTTCCATGAACAATTTTAACTGTTAACAGTCAAACTTTTTGCTGACTTTTTCTACTAATAATTTTCGTTATGAATTGGATGATAGAAAATTTGGTTTATTTCTTCAAAAATTATCTTTTATTTAAATCATAGAAAAGAAGGGAATTCCCTGGTGGTCCAGTGGTTAGGACTCCACACTTTCACTGCCAAGGGCCTGGGTTTGATCCCTGGTCGGGGGACTAAGATCCCATAAACCACATGGCGCAGCCAAAAAAAATAAATAAAAAAGCCAAAAGAAAGAACGAAAAGCAACTTGTAGTCACACCATGAAGATCACCCCGTTGATATTTAAAGAATCTAATACATGCACTTAGTTAGAAAGTTCAAATAATACAGAAAGATGTAAATTTAAAGTCCGGTTCTCACTTTTTCACCCTCCTCTGTTCATCTCTTCAGAGATGAACACTTTAAGCTTCTTCCATATCATGCAAAAATGTTTTAATAAAAATTATATGGACTTTTAGTCCACTCCTGGACTGTTGTGTCTACAACATCCCAGGGTTGTGCAAGTTTCCATCTTCCTTCCAACAGCGACCTCTGCTTTGGAAGGATCCGCTAACCAGCAATATCTAGGAAGCAAATCTCCCTGGCTGGGCTAAGATGGGGATGGTCTTTAGGTCAGTGGGAAGACCTGTGTGGCTCAAGAAGCCTTGGCTCTTCTGCACTGAGTCCCCCAAAGCAGGATGGAGATGGATAATGTGGTGGATCCCAGAATGCCAAAAGACATGAAAGCCTTTTTTACTTTCTACATTTTTGTTTCTGCAGTTTCCACTCCTAATTTTGCTTCTTTTGTGGTTTTTTTTCTCATTAAATTTACCAGATGGTAAAAAAAAATATATATATATATATATGTATTTTAACTTGAGTTTTTAGAAAATTTTGACCAAGTGCGTGAACAGAATGACAATGAGAAATGAAGAGACACATGTAGATGAGAGAAATGTACACACAGAGACTGGATACTCCCTAGATAGAACTTTATAATGTTTTACAATAGAGTCTAAGTGTTTTCACATTCGAACTGGCAGGGCTGTGTATTCTCCCTCACAACTGTGAAATACCACATTTTATCAAACCTCAGAAGTCATTCAGGTTTTTAAATTTGGGGGGGAAATACCCTTAAAATCCCAAATCCTTTGATCCTGAAGTTATGCGTCTAGGATGATATCCTAGGGAAATATTTAGAAGTCCAGATGGAGACTTATGAATAGTGATATTTATGGCGGTATTAATATAAGTAAGAAATGACCCAAGCATCCACTTTGGATAATTAACGTAAGGTATATCCATACGAGGAAATAACATGTAACCATTAAAAAGTTTGTGCAGAGTGTTTAATGACCTACCTAATGATATGATTTTTAAGCAAAACAATGTTAAATCATTAACATTGACTTTATCATTATCTTAATGTTGCACAATGTCAGTTTCAAATGTAACTTAAGAGCATTAACGTGTATATGCAGAATCACCGAAATTACACAGTTTGTGTTTCATGGCTTGTACATGCACACGTATTTTGTTCTTTCCATAACTGTGGAAACTCTCAGAATGTGACCTTATGAGAAATAGGTCATTAGGTTAGATCTCAATCCAATATGACTGGTGTCCTTATAAAAAGGGAAATTTGGACACAGAGACTACATGCAGAGAGAGAGAATGCCGCGTGAAGATGAAGGCAGAGATTGGGGTGATGCCTCTACAAGTCAAGGATTGGCAAGAAACCACCAGAAGCTAAGAGAGGGCCATGGACCAGATTCTCCCTCACAGCCTTCAGAAGGAACCCACTCCACCAGCACCTTGATTTCGAACGTCTAGCCTCCAGAGCTGTGAGACAAGACATTTCTGTTGTTTAAATCGCCTAGTTTATGGTACCTTGTTATGGCAGCCCTAGGCAACTAAGACACACTTGATACTCTGTTATTTTGGGGAAATGGACTGTAGCCAAAGTTGGAGGGGTGTTCAGATGCCCACTGCTTAAAGGTACCATATATCTACGTAGGATGAGATAGATGCTAAATAAATATCCTGAGTTGTGAATGAATTAATGAATGTGGCTGAAAGTCTTGGAACTTTTAGGAGGAATAGCTGTGACAATGATGCAATAAGCAAAGCAGTCATTTTAATGCTTCGTAAGCAAGCTGGCTAAAAATATTTGCAATAAACATTTCAAATGAATAGTTCATAGTTTTGTAATATGAAAAGTAAGGCAAATCAATAAGAAAAGACATCGAGCCTAATATGTAAATAACAGAAGGCATGAACAACTTTTAAAAGTGGAAATATAAAAACTAATAAACATGAAGATGTTCAGCTACATAGATATAAAAAAAATTAAAATTTTACCAGTTATACACTTAGAGTTTTATTTCTTGGCCATTTATTCAACTAACTGCAGATTTCTGCTGCCAAATTTTGTTCATCTCATTTAACTAAGAAGATTCTATATTTTATATCTATATTTTTATCCAATAATACATTTTTCCATGAACAATTTTAACTGTCAACAGTTTAACTTTTTGCTGACTTTTTCTACTAATAATTTTCGTTATGAATTGGATGATAGAAAATTTGGTTTATTTCTTCAAAAATTATCTTTTATTTAAATCATAGAAAAGAAGGGAATTCCCTGGCGGTCCAGTGGTTAGGACTCCACACTTTCACTGCCAAGGGCCTGGGTTTGATCCCTGGTCGGGGAACTAAGATCCCATAAACCACATGGCGCAGCCAAAAAAAATAAATAAAAAAGCCAAAAGAAAGAACGAAAAGCAACTTGTAGTCACACCATGAAGATCACCCCGTTGATATTTAAAGAATCTAATACATGCACTTAGTTAGAAAGTTCAAATAATACAGAAAGATGTAAATTTAAAGTCCGGTTCTCACTTTTTCACCCTCCTCTGTTCATCTCTTCAGAGATGAACACTTTAAGCTTCTTCCATATCATGCAAAAATGTTTTAATAAAAATTATATGGACTTTTAGTCCACTCCTGGACTGTTGTGTCTACAACATCCCAGGGTTGTGCAAGTTTCCATCTTCCTTCCAACAGCGACCTCTGCTTTGGAAGGATCCGCTAACCAGCAATATCTAGGAAGCAAATCTCCCTGGCTGGGCTAAGATGGGGATGGTCTTTAGGTCAGTGGGAAGACCTGTGTGGCTCAAGAAGCCTTGGCTCTTCTGCACTGAGTCCCCCAAAGCAGGATGGAGATGGATAATGTGGTGGATCCCAGAATGCCAAAAGACATGAAAGCCTTTTTTACTTTCTACATTTTTGTTTCTGCAGTTTCCACTCCTAATTTTGCTTCTTTTGTGGTTTTTTTTCTCATTAAATTTACCAGATGGTAAAAAAAAATATATATATATATATATGTATTTTAACTTGAGTTTTTAGAAAATTTTGACCAAGTGCGTGAACAGAATGACAATGAGAAATGAAGAGACACATGTAGATGAGAGAAATGTACACACAGAGACTGGATACTCCCTAGATAGAACTTTATAATGTTTTACAATAGAGTCTAAGTGTTTTCACATTCGAACTGGCAGGGCTGTGTATTCTCCCTCACAACTGTGAAATACCACATTTTATCAAACCTCAGAAGTCATTCAGGTTTTTAAATTTGGGGGGGAAATACCCTTAAAATCCCAAATCCTTTGATCCTGAAGTTATGCGTCTAGGATGATATCCTAGGGAAATATTTAGAAGTCCAGATGGAGACTTATGAATAGTGATATTTATGGCGGTATTAATATAAGTAAGAAATGACCCAAGCATCCACTTTGGATAATTAACGTAAGGTATATCCATACGAGGAAATAACATGTAACCATTAAAAAGTTTGTGCAGAGTGTTTAATGACCTACCTAATGATATGATTTTTAAGCAAAACAAAAGTAGGATATAAAATTGTATGTAAAGAACGACCTCAAGCATGTAGGAAACATAGACAAATAAGATTAGAATAAAATATGCCCGTACGCGAAGGCTGGTTATTTCTGAGGAATGGGATGATCTATTTTCCAATTTTTCTCCTGTACAAGATGGATTAATATTCAATATCAGCATTTAATTAAAACTGATACATAACCTTAATAAGACTGCTATCACAACATTTCTCTGCGAAACCAAATAGACCACCAATAATCACATTGAAAGATGTCTGAAGATCAGGGCTGAAGAGGCTCCTCAGAAACTTGTCGCCAGTGTTCGGCTGGGCTTGAAGGGTCAACAGAGTTGCCGAGAATAAAGCAGTAAAAAGACACCATAAAAATTCAGGTCAGATGCTAATATATCAAGCTGTTTTTCTGAGCTGTCGAATCTTTAATTCAAATTTTAAGCAGTAATAAAAATGGGCCTGAATCGTCTACATCACCCACATTGCTTCAGAATTAAATCACTGTCAGTGGTCCCTAGGGACAAAGAATGAAATAAAAAAGCACATTTCTTGGAGTTTGAAGAGATTCAATAGACACAAGAGAACATCACTTACTTGGGTATGCAGAGACTGTGAACAAGCAGGAGATTAGGGAGATCAAAAGATTCAGACTTCGGGCTTCCCTGGTGGCGCAGTGGTTGAGAGTCCGCCTGCGGATGCAGGGGACGCGGGTTCGCGCCCCGGTCCGGGAAGGTCCCACGTGCCGCGGAGCGGCTGGGCCCGTGAGCCATGGCCGCTGGGCCTGCGCGTCCGGAGCCTGTGCTCCGCGACGGGAGAGGCCACAGCAGTGAGAGGCCCGCGTACCACACAAAAAAACAAAAACAAATAAAAAAATAAAAAGATTGAGACTTTGATGAGGAAGAAAGCTTTCTGTTTAGCGAGGGGTAAAAAGCTATACCCAGTCAGATGACTTTTAAAGGGGGTTTTACAAGTGTAGAGCAAACCCAAATCACAAGTTTAGCGCCAGTATAGAAACGATCGTCAGCATCATAAACAAAGCCCCCTCCCCCTCTTACACTTTTTATGTAAATAAATGACAGAAGGTCACCACGTTGAGTTTTTCTTTATTTTCCTCGGTGAAGGTACTAGGCCACTGTGGTTTCCTTACAGTCACCTCGTTCCTCAAATGAGCAGAAAGGGAGAAGGAAAAGCTGAGGAGCTGAAGAAATTCTGCCAGTCTTGTTTTTCTCATTTAAGTTCTGATTTCTGGGAAAGCTGTGTGTTTATGTTAAAGTCTATTTTCAGAAATGGGCCCGTTCGAAAATGGGCTGCTTGTGCTGCAGAATGATATATAGGACTCTCCCAAGTGCGAAGAGGAGCTGACCCGGGGTTTGAGACGAAGGGAGTTAATTTAACAAACAAAACAAAGGCAGAGTTTTATTATTTTGAAAGGGTAGATTCACATTTTTCAGTTTGTTTTTTTCTTACTTACTCAAAGGCTAAATAGTAACTTAATTGTTTAAAAAGAGTTATGATACACTACTGTTTTAAAATTCTCTTTATTAAACCGGTTTGGGCTCAATTCACTTGGTTTTGAAAAAAAGAAAAACTAAATTCATGGGCATGTTCATGCCTGGAGGAGTTTGGGATTGTAACCGTGAGAGTGACACTCGAATTACCTGAGCCCTTATGTGTCTGGGTCTTCCTGTGATGGATGAAAGAGCAGAGTATGATCTATCTGTGGTTAGAGGGCTCCTCAGGTATAGTCAGGTTGAGAATATTTACTTCTGTATGGGTCATAGGAACAACAAAACGCCGTTTTACTATTATTATTATTATTTAATAACAGACATTCTGCAGTGTGCCAGCTGCTTGTACATGCTTTTTAATTCTTATAACATCCCTGCGTGGTTGTTATTATCAGCCCCATTTTTAAACAGGAAAACTGAGGCCCAGCAAGCTTAAATAACTTGCCCCAAATCACCTGGGCAGAAAGTGAAAAGGTCAGGATTCAGATCTTGGGCCACAGGACTCCATGAAATGCCGGGTAAGCTGGCTTGAAGGGCTCAAAATAAAGGGTTGAGGAAGGGTAGCGTCTTCACAATTGCTTCAGAAAGTAAGATTTGGTGCTTCAAAAACGGAGGGAGGACCCATTCTCAAAGGTTGCCTTCAGCTTGACCGGACTCAGCAGGAGCAGCACGTGGGGCAGCCTTAGGCAGGGACGGGGTGCGTGGAGAATCCGGGAAGCGTGCGCTCTGACAACACCGCCCACTTACTGGGGGGCCACCCTGCCGTCCCATCCCGACGACTGAGGCGAGAACGACAGGGACGTCCCACCTTCCCGACAAAGCAGGCGACAGAGAGGACTTGAAGCCTTCACGGCCCTCTCCGATTTTCCTTCTCCTTCTCCCTCTGCCTGGATGTCTAAACCATCATGTGTATTGCCGCTTACTGCTGATTCTTTCTTGAATACCTTTTCCCATTCTCTTACCACCCAAGCTCAGGCCTTCATCACCTCATTCCTCATCACTCTAATAGCTCCTAACTGATTTTTTCTTTTTGACTCTTTTCCATCCACACTGGGCCCCAACCCATAACATCATCTAATGAATTTTCCTGGAACACTTTGATCACGTAACCACTCTGACCTCAAAACATTAGTAACTCCTCTGGCCCGTTGGACAAACCAAAATTTTTTTTTAGCCTTGCATCCAGGGTGGTATTGACCCTTGCTTTTAGCTTACTTGTCATGGCTCTGGACAAACTATTTGCTGGAAAAGCCTTGACATGTTTGCCTCTGAATTTTTGTTTCTACTCTTTCATGCGGCCAAAAAAAAAATTCTTTTTTCCTCTCTGTCATGCCAATCAGACCAAATTTTCAAAGCCAAACTAATTTTATTTTCATCATCGAGCTGCCTCTTAAGGCTTGAGTGCTTAAGTCACTCAGCTTGAAAGACATCTCCACTCGGTCATCCGCCACACCGGAAGCCAGAGGTCACCTTGTGTCAGTATCAGCAGGAATCAAAGACAGGGGACAACATTGTGTGAAGAAAGTACTGGAGAAATGGTGAGAAAGCACAGGGGGAACTCTGCTCAGTACTCTGTAACAACCTAATTGGGAAAAGAATTTGAAAAAGAATAGATACATGTATATGCATAACTGAATCACTTTCTTGTACACCTGAAACTAACACAACACCGTTAATTAACTATACTCCATACAAAGTAAAAAAGCAAAACAAAACAAAAAAAAAGAAAGAAAGGGAAGGAGGGAAGGAGGGAGGGAGGGAGGGAAGGAGGGAGGAAGGAAGGAAGGAAGAAAGAAAGGAAGAAAGAAAGAAAAGAAAAGAAAAGAAAGAAAGAAAAGAATGAA
>NC_041226.1:76452307-76467810 GCF_002837175.3 Physeter macrocephalus
GGAGGGAAGGAGGGAGGGAGGGAGGGAGGGAAGGAGGGAGGAAGGAAGGAAGGAGGAAAGAAAGGAAAGAAAGAAAGGAAGAAAGAAAGAAAAGAAAAGAAAAGAAAGAAAGAAAAGAATGAACACGGGGCAGTTCTGTGCACGGAATGTGAGGATGGAATTTTGTGAGGTTGTGAGAGGGTGGGATTGAGAAGCACTGGGAATGGCTTGGAGGCCGGGATGAAAGGAGCCATAGGGAGGCGGTGGGGGCTCATGACGTCAGTCACAACCGTTGTTTCCGTGACTTGCCGTGGGTAACACTGAGGCCGTCGTTACCTGGTCCGCACAGCAGCTGTCCGGGTTGGGGAGTAGCCAAGTCTTTGAGGCTGTGGTGTGATGTTCCCAAGGAAAGGATTCTTCTCAATCTAGAACCCAAAATTCCTTTAAAAACCAGAGGTCAGTTAGCAGGAAACACACTACCCTTCTCGCAATTGTATGACAACCTTTGGTCGCTGTTGCACCCACTTGGGGGGACCCGACTGCTTTGGTCCAGGCCACCTTTCACAAACCTCTCAGTGGAGACTTTGATCAAATGCCACACAGTTCGACCTTATCATTAGCAGCATTTTACAACATAAACGTATCCCATCCTGTGTGTTGGTCACAGCCTGTCTCTAGGATTACAAGTCCTGGAGTCTTGGTTTATAAGTTTGAACTTTCAGGACCACATATAATATCAAGGATAAAGCGTTGTGACTAAACAATATATTGGAAGAAATTCGTAGTAATGGCATTTGGCTACAGTTGAAAGCTTAGCTTTTAACGTTCCTGAAGATCTAAAAGAACCTCGGTTTTTGTTTTCTCCCAAGGTCCTTCTCAGTTAACTGCATAATATCCAATTATGCATCTTAGAAGAATTTAGGGTTGAGAAAACCCAGCTACTATTGGAATCTTTGATTCTACCAAATATTCTTTCCCCAAACCAGAGCTTATACAACTAAACTCTCCCCTCTGGGATTGAGTTGATTGTCATAACTTTTGAGCTTGACTTGCAAAGCTACAGACTCATTAAAGTAAATGCTACAGCTTAAGATGTTTTAAAAGTGTAGTGTTGTGGCCAATTTTGTTCATACTTGATCAGGAAAGAAAAAAAAAAATCCCACAAATCATTTTTTTTTTCCTGATGTCTTAAATGAACTGTGGTTTTCCTATTTATTTTTTAAGATTGTAGAATTTTAAGCACATCATTTTTATAAGTGTGGGAATCACAAGTCACTAAAATATTTTGATAGATAGATAGAAAAAAACCCTGCAGTTATCATTTACTGCACGTAGCTGGGGTTGGGGGGTGGGTACCAGGAGGGTTTGTTTATTCTGATCTTTCTTTGTGGTGAGGGGAATGGCAGGCTACCCTCCCAGCCATGTCTCCTAAACAGATTTGCTGTGGCCACAGATAATCGTGCTCATATAAAAAGGTGTAAGTTATTTGTCTAGTTTTGCAGAAATTCTAGGCTGTAGGAGTTTATAAATACAGTTTCCCCTAATTTGATAAAGACATCATATAGATAGCACTTACCCTAGGTCAAAAGCCAGAATTGGGTTCATTTTCCTCTTTTTGGAAGAATTACATTCTCCATTTAAAATGCGAGTCATAAGTTAAGGGTTTGTTATAGGTTGGATCAGGCACTCAGAGACCTGAATTTGAATCCTCCGTATCAGCGTTTCTCAACCTCAGCAAAATTCACTTTCTGGGTCCAATAGTTGTTTGCTGGGGGACTGTCCGGTGCATTATAGGATGTTTTGTAGCGTCTCTGCCCTCTGTCCACTAGAAGCTGGTTGACACCCCCTTCTCCCCCAACCCCTGCCCAGTTGTAAGGATGAAAAATGTCTGTTCCCCAGCAAGGGGCAGGGAAGGGAGGGGAATCTTCTCCAGTCGACGATTACTGCTCTGGATTTACTTTACTTTGGGGTGAACTCAGTGAACTTCCTTAAATGTTAATGGGAACCATGGAGTGGGAGATGCTAAAGAGCAAAAGGGTAACTTTCTTTCCCACAGGCCTGGGTGGTTGGGCACCAAAGGCATTGTTAAGACTTCCCGAACGGACTGTGGTGGCCATGTTTCTATATGGAGCAGAGCTTGAGGTACTCAAATCTTTTGTAAGATTTTAGGGAATCTAGGATGGTCATGTTTCCTAGAAAACCCAGTTTACTTTCATTTTGGGTACATCCTTTAGCTTCAGGTATAAATCCCTATAAAAAAAATTCAGCAGCGTGTAAGTTGGAAAACCAAGGAGGGCAAAATCCTACTGCTACTTCTTACACCCCTTTCTACAGCAGACATCACTAATCGATCATCGCATTCTGATGCTGAGTCCGATGTCAGCTTTGAAATCTTTCTTAACATAGGACTCCAGGCATCAGACTCCAGGCACCTGGGAATTAGAACTCAAGTTGAAACCTATTTGTAACCATCACTTTTAAATTGTTGCCAGTTCTTTTAAGGACAATGGTAGCCAGTGATGAACTATGTTGTTTGAAATATAACCTACACACAAAGCATCAAAGTCTACAGTGGAAAATATTAACATAAACACCAAAGCAAGTGCATTGGGCAAAACTGGAAATCAAGATAATGTTGATTTGTTTCTTTGTCACCTAAGGCACGGAGATTTCTTCTCCCAAGGTCAGTTAGGTTAAGTGAGAAGGTCTGAAACTTTGGAGATTTGGAGGCCTGAACTTTACTCCTGGCGGATCAAGGCTGCCCACCAGGAATCCCTTTTGTGTGTGTGCATTCACGAAAACTGAGGAGAAATACTACTTTGAAAACGATGCACGGGCTTTTGGATCACTCCTGCCAATGCTGGAGAAGGAAGACCTTCAGCATTTGCGGGTGCGTGGGTGGTTGAAAGAAGTCAGAAAACTCCTCCTGAAGGGAGACTTTGCTGAGAAAAAAAAAAAGTGCGTCAAATTGAGATTGATGATCACGAAATAAATCTGCGGAAGCCAACAACTTTCTGTTTCCTTAAGTGTCGGGAGGATCTGGACAACCGCTTCCACAGAAAGAACCCAAATCAAAGGGATTCGGATTCGTTTGGGAGCCTGGATACTGAGTCAGAAACTCTGGGGTTGGCACCAGTAATCTGTGTAGTTAAGCAAACTCCCCAGGTGACCTTGATGCTAAAGTTTGAAAACCCTGGTCTAAGGCTCATTAGTTTAGCTCTGATTTGCATATCGCATACCTCCCCCGCCCCAGCTGGTTAACAGGCAGAGCGTGCACGAAGGGATCTGAGTTTCTGCCTTTGCGCTTGGTTCACAGACTACTAGCAAGTGTCCAAGGTAGATCAGAAGAACTGCCGTTTCTCTGAGAAAGTTCGTTAACCTAAGAGCGCCTGGCTTTTTGCAGGTGAGGAGCCTTTACTGGAAAGGGTGAGGGTGTGGCTGTAGAAAGTAGAAATAGCAGAGTCTGCTGCCATGGCTGTGAAATCCTGAGCCACTGACGGTGAAGCAGAGACAGGCAGTGCAGGGAGGGTGAAGCTGGCAATTAGAAAGCTTCACTGGCCTTTGAACTAGAATGCCGCCGGCTCTCCATCCACCAGGTGACACCAGGTGACAGGGACACTTGCCTGTCCCCAGCTTAATGCTGTTTGCTGTTCTCATCTGACTTCTGGTGCCACCCAGGCAGGTGGCTGGGAGACTCATATGTGCAAGGAGCCCGTTGGGTCTTTGGTGCCTGGTTGGCTTCTGGATCCTAAAGTGCTTTCAATCACAAGCAAATGTCTGTGAATTCATCTTGGAGCCAAAAAGCCATTACCCCATGTTTTCAGCGGACTAGGTTCAGAACCCCTGTTCATTATTTTCAGAAATCATAATCACTCCCCAAGGAGGAAGTTCTGCTGTCACAGAGGCCGTAGGAACACATGCGACGTGGTCTTTGAAGGTGGTTCCAAATTCCAAAGCAGTCATAGATATACTGGCAATAAGAGCTTTTCAGATGCTCCCGAGAGAGGCTCCGCAATCATTTGAATGTACAGCCCTGGTGTATTAAAAGTAATCTCGCTCGGTCATTGATGGTGGTATCTCGCATGCCTTGGTGCCAACAGATGGCTCCCAGGGCACTTTTGTTGGCAACGGAGGAGGATGTGAGGGTCCTGGCAACTCTGGAGGAGAGGAGGGACTGGGAGACTCAGGGCTCCGAAGAAACGGCCTGGTTTGCAGTTTTGTTTGAGGCCACCTCTTCAGCTTTGCATAAAACCACCCTTGGTGGGAGGGAGCGAAGGAGACTCCACTGTGGTTCATTGAGTCAGCTGCTGCCCGCAGAGCAGGCAGCCAGACTCCGCGAAATGTTAATTATCCGTTAGAAAAAACAGTTTATTTTACACAGTTTCAAAAACAAAAACCCAGTTCCTGGGCAGACGCTGTTATTTAACTCCCTCCACTTACAAGTATAAAGGTACGTGAAAAAGTCGTCAAGTGGTCGCTTCCAAGGTGACAACAGGTGTTCTTTACTCTAAGCCATAACACCTACACACGTGGTGACTGGCTTACAGGCAGAAGCGTGCTGTACAATGACATTTCCTCCCCATAATTTTAGATTGCCCATGCCATTCTAGAGAATAGCGTTAAATCTTGAATACAAAACGATCAACTAAACTCCATGCCAGCTTTATCACATCATTCGTATAGTTTCTTGGGTTATTTTATCAGCCCAGTTTCCTCTGTTTCTCCAGTGATAAATTGCACTTTATTTCTTTATTTTATGGAGTGCGGAGTCATAGTAATTTCCTTGTCCCCATTCCATTAACTTCCTGGTAGCATTGTTTGAAGTCTCCAGACCCTGATATATAATCCAACTGTTTCCCTAATATGTGGGAAGCGGCAAACTTCTTGTTTACGTCAAAAACTATTCTTGCTGGTTTTCCTTTCTCTTCGACTCTTTTCCCATGAAGATTCTGGCAGGGGCCTAGCAGTATTCTAGGGCTTAGCATAAACCTGGTAGATAGTGAACATTCCAGGAGTGTTTGAGGATTGACTGAGTGTTAAAACTGACCTGGAATAGAATACTGATCCCAGCAAGCGAAGCTTACAAATGTGGAAAAGAGGCTGCGCCGGGATTATTTTCATGTTCGCTTTTTGTTGGGTTCCTCAAAGCGTCTGTACCAATTTTTTGTTTTCGCTTTTCTCAAGTGCTCTATTCTACCCACACCTCCCGCCATTTTACAAGATAAATGGCCTCTCACTTTATTGTAAAGGTCAAGGTTATCTGACCAACACGCCTTGCTTGTTTTCCCCCATCTCAGAATTCCTCCACTTCCTTCCACTCTTGTCTCCTCTGTCAGCCCGAACAGGTGTTGCTTTTCTTGAATCCTCTGATCCGTAGTCTGACGCGTTGTCCATTGCACCACCGGCCCGCCTCGGGCGTTGCTTTTCTGTCCACAGGTAACCCACTCACCTGTGCCCGGGATCTCATTTCTTCCATCGCCTTCCTTAATTCACCACCGGTTCTTCACACCAGGACTTTCTCTTTCTAGCTTCTCTTTTGTCTATTGATGATGAAATGATCTATATTACAGGATTCATTCAAATCTATGTCCTCATAAACAAAACACTTTGTCTCTGCCCCTTGAAACGCAGCTCTGACACTTTGATTTCACTGTGAAACGTTTCCTTCTGGGACAAGTCACCTATGCATTCTGTCTTTATTCCTCTACCGCCTGATCCCTTTTCAGACACACTGTAAGTCTCCTTTGGCCCCCAAACTCCTCCATAAATGTTCAGAGCTAAGATTCTGGCTCATTACCTACCAGGCAGCAACGTGGAGGTGGGAAAAGCAGAGAAAAACTGGAGGTGGGGAAACCTGTCAGTGACGATCATAAGCTGAAGGAAACAAGGAGCGGTGAAGATCTGCCTTGGGGTGTGTGTCGGGTGTCAGCACGGGAGAGCTGGGGTGTAGAAAACACCGCGGGCAGCAAACCTATAGGAGCTCGCTACCCATGGGTGCGGTGTTTCAAGCCTGAGTGTTTAAGGAGACGACAAACACGGGCACCACAGGAGGAGAATGTGAGGGCAGGTGGGGTGCAGTTAATGATGAGGTGAATTGTAGACATGTTGAATTTACAAGGACAGTCGGGCGATGGAGACCAAAGTTAGAAATCTGGGTCTAGGGGCTGAAAAAGAGAGGAGTACCAGATACAGACTTTGAAGTCAACTGCGCTCTAGGAAGGGCATCTTTATTTTTTTTTTAAGTTTTTTTTTTTTTTTTAATGTGGACCATTTTTAAAGTCTTTATTGAATTTGCTACAATATTGCTTCGGTTTTATGTCTTGGTTTTTTGGCCATGAGGCATTTGGGATCTTAGCTCCCCCAACCAGGGATCGAACCTGCACCCCCTGCATTGGAAGGTGAAGTCCTAACCACTGGACCGCCAGGGAGGTCCTGGAAGGGCATCTTTAAACCACAGCCGTGAGTTTCCTGAAGAGGAAGGTACATAGGGCTAGAGAGAAGATGACCTAGGACAGAGCTTTAGAGGAAGAATTCCACATTTCAGGACAGATGGAGAAGGCCCCAAGGGAGAACGAGAAGGAGATTAGTTCTGGAAACCAGGAAATTAGTTCCTAACCAGGAAATTAGTTCCTAACCAGGAAATTAGTCCTGGTTTCCAGGATTCTGGAAACCAGGACTAGTTTCCAAAGGGGAAGCACTGTCAGCAGAGTTCAGTGATGTGGAGAATGTGGGGAGCCCCTGACCACACAGCTAAGGTGGGCTGAGCACTGTTTTAGGAAGTCGAGCAAAATTCAAGAGTGGACAACCTGTGCTGTTCCTGCCTTCAGGGAACGCACACTGAGTGACGGCGGCAGCAAACTAACAGAGAATTACAGTTCGGTCCGCTGAGAGCTGTAGTGAGGAGTGTCCTGTGTCCAGTGTCAGGTGGGTGGGTTTGGTGACCTGTCCGCCCACCCTGACCAGGGGTGGAATCGGTGGCCTGCGTCTCAGTTATGGCTCATCCTCTTATCAGCCGGGGAATCTGTGGCTGATATGAATGTGATTCATCTGCTCTCCGCTCGAATTTCCTCGTTTATGGTAAAAAAAGTATGATGATAATAACCATCTCTGCTTCCTAGGTTTATGGTGAGGATTGAATATGTTAAAACATGTAATATGACTGACATGTAGGAAGGCCGTGATTAACAACCACCAAGCTTCTGTGGTGCTTCATCTGTGCCAGATGCTGCTTTACCCCTCCTAGCAGCCTTAGGAAACAGGTAGTATTACCACCTGCATTCTTACAGGCAAGGAAACCAAAGCACAGAGAGGTGAAGCAGCCCCCTCAAAGTCACACAGCTAAACGTGGTCGTTTAGTCATCTGCTCTTCATCCTGTTGGTGAGGGAGGAGTTCCTGCCCTAGGGTTATGGGCATGGTCAAGCACATGACCCCTGCCACCGGACAGATGGGACAGACGGGTTTATTTGTCACGTATTCTCCCAACTGGAGGAGGACACTGTCCGCCTTGCAGAGCCCACAAGGCTTTGAGAACGGAGTGATCAGGTGAGGCCTGGGGAGACAGGCTTTGTAGGAACGAGAGGGTGAGGTGGCCCCAGGTTTCCGAGGGAGGACGGGCTGGCAGGGAACTGACACCCTTACTCAGGGTTAACCAGGGTCCCCATGGTAAGAAGTGCTTGGCTGGGGGACCTTTCCTGCTGGAGCGACGGGGAAGGGCATTTGTGGTTTGGCCATTAGAAGCCCTCCTGATTTTATCAGCTATCAAGGCAGCACTGAATCCCGAACCCTAATTCCAGGCCTGATACCCAGTGATCCGGTGGGGATGGCGACCCAGACATCTGGGTCTAGGTTCGTGCTCGTCTGCACTCTGCTGCATTCCCTAACATTTAGACAAAGTGGTTGTTTCTCGATCATGACTTACGCCCTGCATCTCTGCCCTGTTGTTCCTGCCCCTTTGCCTGGAACTCTCTCCTCATTCTAAACTCTGCCTGTTGAGATCCTACCTGTCCACCATCTCAAATGAAGCTTTTTCTCTCAATCAGATGGGGCCCCTCTTTCATCTCCAGGTGGCACTGCGTAGTGGGAAGGCATGGACTTTGAATCCAGGAAACCATGGTTCAGTTTCTGGCTTTGCTATTTATTTGCTACGTAATCTTGGGGAAATAAACTTGATTAGCCTTAGTTGGTCCATTTCTCAAGTAGGGATAATAATACCTCTTTGAAATGGTATTATAAGACCATTAATAAAAATACATGCAGTGGGCTTCCCTGGTGGCGCAGTGGTTGAGAGTCCGCTTGCCGATGCAGGGGACGCGGGTTCGTGCCCCGGTCCGGGAAGATCCCACATGCCGCGGAGCGGCTGGGCCCGTGAGCCATGGCCGCTGAGCCTGCGCGTCCGGAGCCTGTGCTCCGCAACGGGAGAGGCCACAGCAGTGAGAGGCACGCGTGCCGCAAAAAAAAAACATAGTAATAAATTTAATATAAATTAGAAGGCACACAGTAAATATAACTTGCCTTCTCTTAAATTACTTTGTATCTCTACCGACCACTGTATTATTATGCCTCACACTGTAATTATTTGTGTGTCTATTTTATTCACCTTCTCCTAGACCATGAATTTGAAGAGAGATGGTATTTTCTGCTTCTCTCTTTTTATCCCTGTCCTGGATGTTTTCTGCTCACCATCTTCAGCACATGTGATAATTTTTATCAACAGTGGAAGGAAATCTCAGCATGTGCTGATCTGCAAATTAGGACCATGCCTGGGGCCTCTCATGCACACAGTTGCTTTAACTGCTGATAATTATTCCTAGAGTAAACATACCTGGGAGAGGTAGCATACTAATATCAATTTATATTATATAAATCTATATTAGGGTGAAACTGACTGATGTAGCCAATCCAAACTTCGAACATTAGGTTCAATGGGGATACAGTTTTCAAAACTTGAAGAGGAACGGAAATGAGGAGGAAGAAGAAAAACAGGTGTATAAAGATGAGTCCTGGAGCGTCCAAGGCAAAATTGGCCTCTTTATTATTTTTAACGCATAGATTTGCAAATGGGGAGAAAATAAATCTTAAACACACTGTTTGTGCTATTTGCCCGTAAAATGTGTGATAAAGGAAGAAATATGAAACTGTCACGGGAAAGAGATGTTGAATTTTCTAAGGACTTAAAAAGATTTGTGCCACCTCGTCTATTCCTCATTAATGTATTTGGTGGAGAACTGGATGTGTTGATTGGTGGAGAGAACAGAAGACAGAAGTCAGGGCTTATTATCTTTTTTTCTCACTCCTCCCTGATAAATTGTATGACATGCAGTAAACAAGGCATCTCACGGCTTTTTCTTTTCGTTTTTATGAATAAAATAAGAGAGACAGCAGTGGCCTATGTCACAGCGGGAGAGCTTGATAAAAGTGGGACCTGGTTTTGAGGTCACTGAATGCTTGTCTCCAAATAAGTACAAAATGGAGAGAAATTACTTCCCTGTGAATCCACACCTCCAGAGGGGAGGGGAGGATCATTCGGCAGCTACATTCCTTGGCCAGTGCATTAGCTCAGTATTAAGTAATGCTAACTGTTTTGGAGCCTTACTTAAGAAATCTCAAATGTCAGGAAAACTACACAATTGAAAGTAATTACTGAAGTCTGAGGGAACTCAAACCATTTCTGGAGTCCATTGATTCCCGTCCAGCTAAGTTATCCTTCTTTTCGCTGTGTGAGATTGTTGTACAATATGCTCTAAGTGCCTTGGGTATCATTTGTCCAATTTTCTACCCAACGCTTCCATAAGTTCATGTTCAAAACTTGCTTTCAACAAACTAAAGATACTTGAGAAATCACCGAAGCCACCTGAAGTCCTTTTTGAAACAGATTTAAGTGTCTTACTAAATAAATATATAAATGAAACTGTCTGCTGACATAATTTGCTACCTGTTGAGTTACTATCATTTTAATGATTAGCAATGTTTTTTTCACTTCTTCTATTCTACTTGCTAGTGACAAAGAAAGAGCTAGGAACATTTGCATTAATTGTGCAGATGCGTTAGTATTAATCTTTATAGAAGTTGGTACGTTTCTTACTATCAGGAAAGCTATTTCCATGGCTGTATGTGGAGTTATAATACTTGACAGGAATATGCAGTAAGATAATAGACCAAGAAAAATATATTTGAATGATAGCAAACAGAATTTAAATTAGGCTTAACACAAGACATTTCCCTCTGATAGATAAGACCTGCAGGTTTTGAACCTTATTTATACTCTAGCCAGACTGTGATAGAAACAGAAAAGAGGGATTGGGATGGAGGTGGAGAGTTTTGAATTTTTAACCTTTTTATTTTCCTGCAGAAGGGAAGTACCTAACATTTAGAGTTGTAAGTGGAATTGTGAGGAGGTTTATCGAGAGTCTTCAAAATCATTTTTCTAGAACCATTTCTAGGATGAGGATCTCGGCAGCTATCTTGTTTGACTGATGTAATCAGGAGAAGAGGGTTGCAGGCATGACAGAGGGAAATGACCTGCATTTATATGCTGAGCTGGGGGATGGTGCACGATTCCTGTGCATTAAGAGATACTTTGGACAACAATCTTAATTTAAGACTGACCAGAGTCCAGCAGCAGCCAGCAAATTGTATGCTTGGAAATTCTCTCGGCTGAAAAGTTTCTATGTGCTATGACTTTTATGGCAAGTCTCTTCTCCAAGCTTAGTATTCTTTTGCTATTAAAACTGCTGGTTAAGATGTGGTTAATCTAACGTTCTGATTAACACCGATCACGAGTTGCCAGTTTTCACATAGGGAACGGTGTTAGTAGCTGAGAATGAAAATTGTGTGCTAAGCATCCTAATGAATGTTCATCATAAACATAGATATATTTTCAGAAGGAGAAATGTTGAAGAATTATGTGGTCATAATTACAGAGCCTGTGTTTCTCTGGCATATTAAAGAACCAAACGTTAACGGGGTTAATACCGGCATGTGAAACTGAATTTAACTGGTGTTTGAGGGCAAGCCGTGAGGCAGGGGCTATGCCTCGGTGGCTCTTTGGGTCCCCAGGGCCTTAACGCTACACTGGCAAATAGCAGGGGCTCCATCAATGATTGCTAAGCAGCATAAATAACTTTAAATCATAGAAAACCCCAGCCCCAGTTATTGGCCAGCTTCTAGCCAATAATTCCGACCGCATTTCCTACAAAATCTTTTGTTCATGCACTTTTCAATACACGTTTCAACGGACTAGTTTGAATTTTGTCTCTTTTTGACACTGTATTTATGATGCCTTTGAATCAGTTATTTTGTTCTTAAAAAAAAAGCAGGAGAAAATCAGTATTTCGTGAGTGAACACGTCTATATGCTGAATCCAAAGGATGCAACATCCTACTGCCAAGGTCACAAACTTGTAGGATAGCATGGAACCATCCAGCACACAGGTTTATCCCGCAGCTGACATTGCCACAGGCCTAGAAGGATGCTTTTCCTCTTGAGTCATTCATGGGCCCAAGGTCACTCCTATGAGGTCATTACTAATAATTGACACCCAGAAAGTTTCCCTCCTGCTGTCCATCAGTTTTGGCTATGCAACAATGAGTGCCCGAGTATCTTACATGAACAAAGTGGGTCAGATTCTTTTTTTAAAAGAAAAACGGTGGCCTGGCCACTGAAGTGTATGTTGGGCATTTTATCAAACACCCAACAAACAACTCTACTTTTAAGAAAAACTCCCAGATTTCTTAGTTTGTAGTAAAGGCAGCATCTTTTTTTGCTGCCCCTATTGTATGATTTTGAGAAGAGAGATGAAGAGGTATAAACTTAGCGAAGGCAGGAATTCTTCCTGTTTTGCTCACTGCTGTGTTCTCAGCGGCTCATAGAGTGCCAGACACACAGCAGATGCTCAAGCAATATTTGTTGAATGAATGTTAGATGGGGTGAGAGAAATGTGAAGATAGGTCTGGGTATATGGCTGTGTCGTCGGCACTTTGATATTTTTTCCACTGTCTTTTCTCGAATCTTTGAAACCTGTTTTTAATATACCTTATATGTATCACGCCCTATGTACTAGGGCACTATATGGCACACAACAATCAATAAGAAGGTTTGAAGTTTTTAGAGTATTTCTTCATTCCTCTCTGTTAATTTGCCTGTTTATTCACGTAACAAACATTGTGGTTCCTTTCACAAGGAATGGATGACTATTGAGCTTTGTTCCTGAAAATAGCCCTGTTTCAAAGGTTACCCTTTAATATGTCTTGTAGTTTAGAAGCAAAGGCTGAGCAGTTAAAAGTAGTAAGAAGAATCTGAACTGATCAAAAAGGTGTAATAATATGGACCATTAATCCCTAAAAGTAGAGTATTCTGCTGAGGAGTATTAAATTGGAGAAGGAACAGGTCTAATAAATATCACCTTAGAGACTATCAAAGAAAAGTAGCTGAGACCAAACTGGCTAAAGGAAGATTTACTCATAAGATCTTCTGAGAATAAAAAGTTTGAAGGGATAATATAAAAATAGAACTATCAACTGACTTCATTGCTGTAGCTAACGCAAATAGTTATCAGGTTATGTGACCTGGAGCCCAGGAAAATAAACTCTTTTAGTCTTAAAGCTTCAGATTACCTAGATGCCTTAATACACGTGGAAGCTTAACACATTTGACTTAACCAACATCAAATACTCCTTAATGAATATAAACCGTTCAGGAAGAAAACATGAATCCTAATAGATTCCAATTGAAATCTATTAGGATTAGAAGGATTCCAATTTGAAATTGGAAGGAATGTTAACGTCATTTTGTCCAAATTTCCTATCTTCTAGGAAGGAAATTGAGGTCAAGAGAGGTCAAGTGACATTCAGTGTCACACAATTAGGGTACCTAACTTCTACTATAGTATTCTTCACACTCTACAGCCTTACTTCCATTGGACATTAGTAAATTATTTTCCTGGTACAAAGCAATCTTGCTGGATTTTTGAGTGGTCTGGGTTAACTAAATGAGTTCCGCATACTTCCATACAGACTCCCAAAGACAGAATCCACTGAAATCTACCTGGACTCTACTGCCTGACGGTATTTGTTTGAATGCAACAAAATATGACTAGTTTGGTAATTATCTGAATTTAAATTCAGATGGCCCTTTAGTACATTATTGGTGGCCAATCAGTAAGAGGAAAGCCAGCTTTATTCAGCAAATGCTCCTTATCCTTCAGACAGTCCCAAAGCATGTTTATTCTCCTTTGTTTCATTTGGGGAAGCACATTACGGATGAGAAAACGGAGGCCCACGGAAGGTTTGGAGTCATTTGAATGGCAGAACACTGTCATGGAAATTCTAGTCTGCAGCCGCCTCCTGGGATGGTTCATTTTACATGTCAGCTTGGCTGTGGTGCCCAGTTGTTTGATTAAACAGCCATCTAGGCGTTGCTGTGAAGGTATTTTTGAGATTACCATTTAAATCAGCGGCCTTTGAGTAAAGCTCCTCGTTAGCTGAAGTTGAAGGCCTTAAGAGAAAAGACTGCAGTTTCCCAAAGAAGAAAGAATTCTTTTCAAGACGGCAACACAGAAAACTTGCCTAAATGTTCACCCCGCTGCCTTGTAGCATTCAGACTCAAGATTACAGTATTAACACTTCCCTGAATTTCTAGCCTGATGACCTGAGCTATGGATTTTGGAGTAGCCAGCTTCCACAATCATATGTGCTGGTTCATTAAAATCTGTCTGTCTATCTATCTATCTATCTATCTATTTAACTATCTATCTATCTATCTATCTATCTATCTATCTATCTATCTATCTATCTATCTATCTATCATCTCTCTCTGTCTCCCTGCCTACCTCTGAGTGGTTTTGTTTCTCTGGAAAGACCTAATACACTTCCTTCCATGCTCTTCTGTATACTTTCGGCTGTACTAAAGCTGGACTTTTGAGCGAGTGGAAAACAACCACTTCTGTGGGCCAGGAGCCTGGGGGGCCATGTGAGAGGTTAGCTGTGGAGCCGTCCACTCCATCCGAGAGAAGGGCATTCAGAGAAGGCCATGCATGACAAAGGGGTCAGGGCCGCATGGCCTGGAGTCCTGTAGGTCTATGACAGATGCAGCTGCCCACGCCCGTGGGAGGAACAGCATCAGGAGAGAAATCCCTGGCGCGCCCCCCATGAAGGCCTTCAAAATAAAGAGGACTTCAGAGCGAGACCATCCGTCTCAAGGAAGGGCATCTTCCGGGACAAGCAGCTCTGCATGCTTACAGAGTTAACAAAGAAGCGCTTTGGAAGATAGTTTGCAGGGTGCCTTTTGAAAAGGACGAAACATATATATTCCTCTTATTCGTAGTAAAACATCAACACTTTCTTGAATGGGGAAGAATTTAGATTCTGAACTAAATGCTTTAATGAGGCACAGATAATAGGTGTGAATTGAAACTAATTGGTGTTTCAGATCACTGAGCTGGTTGAAAAACCGTTTGTGATGAGGTCTGTATAAGTTAACCGTCGCTTCTAAATGCCTAATTAGACATGTTCTGTCCCTAGTGAGAATTAAAAAAATGTATTGTCACTCATTGCACTATACTTAACCCAGTGACGAAAGTGGGCAATCTAAACAGATTTAGCTCTTGTGTGTGGCAAAATCCGCCCCCCAACCCGCCGCCTGCCCCCTGTCCCCCAGCGGGCTGATGTAGGTAGCCCTCGGACAATGACCCACTGTGTCCCATACAGATGGGAATACGCCTCGAGGTGAACATGAATAATGGGCTAATGTGAGAAAAAGCCCCGAGATTCTTGTCGAACAAAAAGGAAAAATAAAGAGACAAGGTGAGAGGTGGCCCGATCTTGGTTGATTTTTTTTCTATCCCGAGAATAATAATTAAAAGGGTATCTATCAACAAGAGGATTTTTAAAATTATGTTATTGATATTTGGGCTCTAAAAGATTAAGGGTAAAAGTGTTTGCAATGAATTATATTCAGAAGAGATCAAGATTTAATACTTGTAATTTCATTTTACTATTGGCAAAAGCCCACAGGAATCCAATGAAAAGGGCAATAAGGGGACAGTGTGACAGACGGAGGCCTGGACAGGGGTCGGGTGCTCTCCTGGGGCCATTGCCTGCGGAATCATTTTCTGGCCTTAGGGACTAAGGAGCTATTCTGGAAATTAAGTAATTCTTAAGGAGAGTGTCCGGGAGGTACTGTCTGCAAGGTGAGGAGGGTCTGATGAGACATCTGCTTCTCCTTTCACTCCTCCCCTCCTTCCCTCCCTTCTTCCCACTGCAGTTCAATGTCTTGGGATAAAGCAAGCAGTAACTATATGGTTTTACACCAAAGCTGCGTAACAGCTAAAGGGAAAAATGTTATTTCTATAATTAACTTCCCTAAACGTTTGCAGAGTAGTTGATCTGACTACTTTAGCATAAGGCAAAGGAAGTTTTTTTTTTTTTTAAAGATGTTGGGGGTAGTTTTTATTAATTAATTTATTTATTTTTGCTGTGTTGGGTCTTCGTTTCCGCGCGAGGGCTTTCTCTAGTTGCGGCGAGCGGGG
>NC_041226.1:76468019-76505448 GCF_002837175.3 Physeter macrocephalus
CGCAGGCTCAGTAGTTGTGGCTCACGGGCCTAGTTGCTCCGCGGCATGTGGGATCCTCCCAGACCAGGGCTCGAACCCGTGTCCCCTGCATTAGCAGGCAGATTCTCAACCACTGCACCACCAGGGAAGCCCAAAGGAAGATATTTTTAAGGAAATATTTTTTTCCCCTATAATTCTAGAAGATGAACAACAAACTAAAACCAACCCCATAGACATTAAAGGAAAAAAAAAAAAGAATGGTTTAGATTACTTATATAGCTGGGAAAAACTCTCAGGGTTTTTGTGGAACACTTTATTTTGTGTGGAAGCATCGTTTGATGATGTACGTGATAACGAACTGCTTCTTAGAGAGGGAAGCTTAGAGGAACCGAGAAGGCCACTGGCCAGAGGCAGGAGACGGTGGAAAAGAACAAGGATGAAGAAAGAACAAAAGAAGGCTTAATCAGTTGCAATGAATTGTATGTGTCTTGATCGTATTCCACTTTCCTCCTTATTTCTACTCCCTGGAAGCCACAGTGGAGGAGACAAGTCAGGGCACTCAGGAGGGTTAAGATATAATATTTAGGTACTATGGCTATAAAATACGTTTATATAGATTTGTACGTTTGTACCTTATGTATGTATTCATGTGTCTTTTATGGATAACGTACTTAAGTTTGTACAGTTGTGATTTATATGATCTAGTTGTTTTTGCTTATTATACTCTTGTAGTTCTTACCATTCTTTAGAAATGCAGATTTTTGTAATTTAGCTAATATGTATTGTTTAACCTACAATGGGTTGGAAACTTCTTAATGGCATTTCCTTCCCTTATTCCTCTAAGTAATCATTTGTCTCAAACAGCACTCATGGTTTCTTATATGTTATCTGCACTGATATCTGTTGAGTGATACCAGTTGGTCAATAACGTTCCCGGGTCCGGAGGCCACATTTTCTTACAGTCGACCTCAGGCTGCACCAATTTGTTTTCCTTCCGAATTGGATTATGACGTAGGTGCTTTGGACATTTCTACCTTTATTGACCGTAGCTGGGTCAGCCCGGCCCTGCCCAGATGCTTTAAGCCAGTGGGCATCGGGTGTGTGTTTTGTGAGAAGGGTCAAATCCTTCTAATTTAAGTCCACATTGCTTGAACAAGGACTCTCGCCTAAATTTCGACGGAATTTCTTCGGAAACTTCATTGCCTTCTCCTCCCCGCCCCCTGCGCCCACCCCGCACTCTAAATTACACTGCAAGTCCCCGGGAAGTCCAATTCTCTCACTGCCCCACGCCCAGGAGAGCGGGACATGGCCTTGCTCAGACAGGTCACTGGTTACGGGCAAGGCAGGAAGAGCACAGGATCCCGTGCGGAGAATGCGTCCGCCTGTGCTCGGCGAGCTCGGTTCTCCCACTTTACCTTTGCTTTGCAGAAACCTGAAAGCTCTGACCTCACCCCCTTCCAGCCTCAGGCTCCCCAGCACTGGGCAGGCTGCCGTTGTCTTGAAGTGAAAAGCAGTCTGGAGATACTGTAACCGAAAGTAGGGTCTGGCTGCTTTTTGCTCAAAAGCTAATAAAGAGGCCAGGTTGGTGGAAAGGAAAGTTTGCTTTATTTTGGAGGCCGGCAGTTGGGGAGGGGAAGGCAACTTGTGTCCAAAGGCCGACTCCCCAGCACTGACAATCAGGGGGCAAGAGCTTTTATAGGCGGAGGGAGGGGCTCCATGCAGAAACAGCAGTCAGCTCTGACCGTCATCTTGACATTGGTCACTGGTGGTCTGACCAGCGTCATCTTGATTGTTTTAGGTACGGTTAATCTTCATTTCCAGGGTGGGTTTGTTCCCATTTCCTTGAGGCCAGTTCTCGGAATTGTGGCAGCTTATGTCATGGCTACAGTCCGGTCATCGTGTAGTTAACTTCTTCCACCTGATGGGGGGGTCTCAGTGTCTGTAGACAGCTCACAGGACATGGCTCAGAATATTATCTCTAGTCCTTGAAGAGGAACTAAAGGTCCCTGACTTTGCTTACTGACTAAACTATTACTGTTTTGTCCTGTTTGACTTCTTTTCTTCGTTTCTTCATTTTCACAGTTTTCTGATTAAACTTATGCTTTGGCTAAAGTTTTTCCACAGACAAAAGGCAGGCTGAGGACATGGGGGGCATAGACCATACGGCCCTGCTCCAGTTCAATATGATTATCTTTTAAACAGCTTTAAGATATTCGTATACAGACAATAACACAGTTTCCCCAACAAAACCCACAGTAAATAAAGAGGTCAAAGGGTGAGATCAACCATACTGGAAGTTAAGTCCTGGAAGACAGCACTGATTTTCTTTCTTTTGTATTTTACACGCTTGGTAGAGGGTGTGAAGTGTTTAAGTGTCTCCTCCTGAGTCAGGGAAATGGGGACACGATGCCACAGCCTGGCTACACTCACCTGAGAAGGAGGCACACTTTCGAGTCCCCATCTCTTTACTTAACTTTTCACTTTCTTCTTGTCCCATTTTGCTCTTGACTTTCCCAGCTGCTGGCGTTTATTCTCTCATTTCTAACTTCTTGCTTTTTCAGTGTTATATATTCTTTGATGGTTTCCCTTCCTGTATGATCTGTGTCCTGTGGGATCTTGCTCCAGATTAGATGAAGAGTTGAGCAGGTTTAATAAATCATCAAAATAAAAATATTTGCAGCAAGTATGCCACAATTTGACTCAATGACTGTCACTACCCAGCTGGAGAGATAATTCAGATGTTAAAAGAGCTGTGTTAAGTAGACACCTTTGTAACTCTTTAACATTTTCATAATTTTTTTTTTTTAGAATGTGTGGATGATGAAGCAGATATGGAAGAATTACAAATTACAAAATTACCAAAAAATAATAAAAATTACTTCCTGTATATTTTGTTTATAATTTTTTGAACACTTTTTATTTAGATACTATAATACCTAGAGATTTTCATTACAAATCTCTAAACATGTTTAATTTCTAAACGTGAATTTATAAATCTCTAAACATGAAAGATTTGCTCTTTAAACTTATAAATGACCATTTCAGACATATTTATCTAAGAAGGAGAAACCTAAAGTATATAGTAATAGTACTTAGAATTTTAATATTATAGAAAATCTCTCATATCTTTAAGGATGTTAGAGATAAAGGGCTAAGATGGCATTTTAAACCGTAATGTAAAATAAACTATAACTATTCTATGATTGTCAATGTCTTATCCTGCTGGTTTTAATAATGTGAAACAGATTTCATGATAATGAAGCCCATATGCAGAGCATTTTAAAAAATGAAAAGATCAAGACAAATCAAGTCAGTCTACTCACCCTTTTATATATACTATAATACTTAGGCTGGTTAAAAATGGTACAGTAGGGTAGAAGTTCTTATAAAATGGAAAATAATTCCTATCCATTACTAATTGTTCCTTAGCAAACAATTTAGGATATTACGTTTTCAAAATCATTAAATCAAAATGATATTGAAAAATTGGTGTAGGCATCCTGAAGCGATGTAAAAATCATCCCTATTTTTTAAGGTTTAAATTCATGGGGAGAGTTGGGATTCATACATGAAAACTTCACATACAAAAGTAATGCAGCAGGCTGCTTTATCTCTGGTTGTGTTCAAGTAAACACTTACGCATGCTTTGAACAAAGTACTTGATGTGTGATAAATGGAGAATAATATTAAAAAATTAAATAGGCCCCCAAATAAATGATGCCAAGGTATGAAGCTGTTTTCTTTCCTTTTGATAACTTCCTTTGCTGATTCTGTAGCTTCTGCCCTTCCTCAAGGCTGAAACTAGAACATTCCTATCCAAGCATGACATATACCTCTCCATATAGTGAGGACTGCTTCCATGTCCCTTGTTAAATCTGCGTAACGTGTATAAATTTTTTATACCATATTAGTTGTTTCATGATTTGAGTTACTCTTGTGAATGCAATTTTTCTTCCCTTATATTTTCTAATTGGTTTCTTCCTGGGAAACTATTGATCTTTGTTATCTTGTACATCTAGGTTTGCTTTTCCGCTGTTTTTTTTTTTTTCTTTTGGCCTGAGTTGATCATTTTGATGAGAAGGTGGGTTTGAACTGATTTGTAAGCCTATCTTTTAGTTTTGTGGGTGAGCACACATTTTTCTCTTCATAGCCATCCCTGACCTACAGCTGCAAAGCATAGGCCTGGTATCTCTAATGCAGGAAGCTTTTCAGAAGGAAAATCACAGGTATTGCTTGATTCCACAGTTTTCTTTCTCCTCTCATCTCCTGGAAGCTCACCCCATCCCATGTGGTATGTAAATAAATGATGAGTTTTGTGTTTTTCTCTTGTTTCTTTCTCCAGCCTCATCTACCAGGCTAGAGTGCATGTATCCTTAGGGCCTTCCTAGCTGTGCTGTTCTGTGCTCATGTGTCAGGGAGGTTACGTATGGGTTCCAAATAAACGGGATTCGGTTTAAGTGGTTTTATATCTTCCTAATGGTCTTGTGAGTTGAAATCCTTGTCAGTTTTCTTATGTCATTGGAGATTAATTGTGGGAGACAGATAATGGCACCCAAAGATGGCCAAATCTAATCCCTGGAACCTGGGAATGTGTTACCATATGGCAAAAGGGACTTTGCAGATGGGATTAAAGGTATGGACCTTGAAATAGGGAGATTATTTTGGGTTATCAGGGTGGGCCCATCTGGTCACAGGAGTCCTTAAAAGGACAAAACTGTCTTGGCTGTGGTCAGAGAGAGAGAGATGTGATGACACAAGCAGGATCAGAAAAAACAAACACACTGATTTATTGGTATTAGTTTGTTTAGGCTGCTGTAACAATATACCACAGACTGGGTAGCTTAAACGACAGAAATGTATTTTCTCACAGTTCTGGAGGCCAGAAGTTCAGGGTCAAAGTCCATCAGGGTGGGGTTCTGGCGAAAGCCCTCTCCCTGGCTTACAGCCTCTCTCGCTGTGTCTTCCCATGACAGAGAGATGGAGAGAGAGAGAGAGAGAGAGAAAGAGAGAGAGAGAGTGGGAGAGACCAAGCTCTGGCATCTCTTCTTAGGAGGATACTAATCCTATTGGATCACGGCCTCAACCTTGTAACCTCATTTAACCTTAATTACCTCCTGAAGGCCCTATCTCTAAATACAGACACATTGGGGGTCAGGACTTCCATATATGAGTTTTATGAGGTGACATAGTTCAATCCATAGCAATTGATTTTACAGTTTTTAAAAGTTGCTTTTTCTCCATCTCAGTGTTGCATATATTTGTGTTTCATGAAGGGGGCATAAGAGTAGTTAGTACTTGTGATAATATCTTTACTGTATTTATCCTTTTTGTTCTTTTTATATTTACTGTGTTTATCCTTTTTCTCTTAAAAATAATTTTAGTCTTACAGAAAACATATGAAATTTTTAATTTTAAAAATATTTTTTGTTTTATCATTTTATATTTTACTGTTTTTATCCCTTTTCTTTTAAAATAGCTTTAGACTTACAGGAAATTTATAGAAATAGTGCAGATGTCCGCTATGTCAACATCTTACGTAACCATGGTACGATGACCAAACTCAGGAAATCAATGAGGATACAATACTGTTAGCTAAATTACAGGCTGTATTAGAATTGCACCAATTTTACACGTAATGTCTGTTTTCTGCTCCAGGATCCAATCTGGGATCCCATATTGCGTTTAGTCGTTAATCTACTCTAAATTGTGAGCATTTCTCAGTTTCCTTGTCTTTCACATCCCTGACACTTTCACGGACTACTGATCCATTATTTTGTTTAATGTCTTAAGTTTGGGTTTGTTGTTCCTTTTATTTTTAAGGGAGGGACCTCAGTGTTTATGCCACTTTCTGATTAGATTCTAGTTTATGCCTGGCCAGGGATTGGGGTATCCATAGAAGACCTGATGTTCTCTTTGCTCAAATGGTCATTTTGTATCTTTGAAGAGTTCTAGATGGAGTGATACCAAGGTCAGTAGACTTTTTGCTTTTTACAAGTTTGATCCGCATATGAGGACTCCTTACAATTCTACTAGTCTATCCAAAAGTCTCTAAGCAAATTCAAAACAGCTGGAAATAACTGCATGCCTAAAGGAGAGAAATTGCTTCAGTGAGTTGACCAAACCTGGGTCTGATTAGTGTATGCCTGCCTCTCGGAAGACGGTGATCTGGGAGCTGGGGTGCAATAATAATGGCTAATAAGAGCAAACATTATTTAGTAATGACTGTGTGCCAGGAGTTGTGCTAAATGCTTTGCACAAATGATCTAATTTATTCCTCACAACCACCCCTTGAGGTGGGTAGGAAATCACAGACCTGAGCCGTTTAACTTGCTTATGATCATGTAGCTTGGAGAGTACTGAAATCTGGGACAGAGACAATTTGTTGGTGAATAAACAGGAGCAAAAATACTGCTGCATAAGCTGGTTATCAGGTGAGGGTAGATTGGAACATGGAGTTAGGTGGCCAGTAACTGGATGAGGGAATGGAAGAAGGCAACCTAGTCAAAGACAGGAGTTGAAAGATTCCACAGCAATTACCCAGGGTAAGAAACTTCTTCCAAATTGAGATACTCCTGCGTTATTTTTCTACCAGATAAAGAACGAGCCTTAGCTTAATTGTTTACCAAACAGCCCATTCTATTTTGGGACAACTGTGACTGTTGCTCTTTTTCCTCCTTCTGGGCTAAAACCTGGTTGGTCCTAGTTAAGCTGTCTGGAGTTAACAAGATAAATATAATGTGTCTTTCACGCGACAATCCTTCAGGTATTTGAGGATAACAGTAATGTTCACCTCCAGTCTTTTTGTTTCTATTTGCATGTTCCTGAACTATTCTTCATATGATTAATAGTCCTCTTACCAGCCGGGTTTCTATTATTTGGTTAGAGGTGGACAAATACTGGAAGACTATTCAAATTTGAATTTGACATGAAAAGCAAATGAAAGTCATTGTAGAATTTAAGGCAACTTAGATGTCAGGAAAAGAGAACTACAGGGCCAGCATTAAGTAGCCAGTTGAGGGTGGGAACATAATCCACCGGAGCATCTTGTGTGTACAGTAACAGTCTGGAAAAACTCAGCATGATATCATTTTGATAATTATTCCTTTTCAGATTTCCCTTAGAAGAACACATAACTTAGATTCCCTGAGTACATAATCTGGAGCACATCTGAACATTTATAAACTGGATTCTGCCTGGTGCTTAAAATGTTTTCCTATTTAGGAGATGTGATTGGCAAATGAGACTTTTATCTTTTGATGCTATCAACTGATATCCTGCAGAAAAAGTTGGATGATGGATTTCTTTTGGAACGCATGATCATTCTGTAATTTTACCTCTCTTCTCTTCTCTTCTCTTTCTTTACTTGTAACCGAACCCTGAAATGGAACTTAATGTGTCAAATTTGTCCATTTGTCCTTTTTTGCACAACAAACACTATTATTGCAGATGTCCAAATTATAAAGTCTTCTTGAAATTAAAAATAGTTGAAAAAAGAAAATAGCTCTTGCAAATATGTTTTAAAATCTTTGGGGTTTACTATGTTATTTTAAAATAGTGTCTTTTAGTAGGAAAAACAAAAACGTGACGAAGTAATGTCTTTTTGTGTGTGTAATGCTGATTAAATCATCAATGAACATACAGGCTAAATACTACCAAGAGTTTGAATCAACTGAAAATCAATCTGAGTCATGCATAATTCTTTTCTAACCTAGAATTCTCTTTGCAGCTACTCTTCAGAGTGTCCTGAGATGCTAGTAGTTGTAATAACTTGTGACTGTGTCATTTCTCAAGGGCATTATATAGAAGTTCAAAAAAACTAGTACTGTTTATAAGACAATAAGTTATACCCATCTTTAGAGAAGTGAGGTAGATGCTTTGAAATGTTTTCAAGATTTCAGGAGCCATGATAAAAAGAATCAAAGCAGTTAGATTCTTAAGTCTCCTTAAAATTTATTCATTATTTAACAAAAATAAGACTTGATTAAATAATTTCAAGTCTAATAACCAACAGTTTACTCCATTTGTGTTTGAAAATGGAGAAATATCTGTATTTATTAATGGAATCTTCTCTTTACTTACTGGCAAAAATTCTTCAATTTGTTCCCTATGAAATGCATGGATGTCAAAATTTTATTAGTACAGCTAAAATGAAGACTTCATCTTAGTAATAATATGGTGCAGAAAGAATGAGCGTTGGATGTTATATCAATCCTTTGAAAGTTTTATGAAAAATGAGAAAGAAGACATGCTCAAGATTGTTAGTTTTTTCTTTTTTTGTTTTTTCTGGTGTATTTATTAGCAAGATCAGGTGTCATAGCATTTAAATGAAGAATTTTGCTTTATAAAATTAGGCATTGCTCAAAAAAATGACTTAAGTTTTGGGGTGAAAACAGCAAACTCAATTAAAATGTTCTGCTGCAATACTTCTAAAATTATTTTTAAGCTGTCTGTTAAGGCACAAAACTGTGATTCTTGAATACTCTGACTTTTCATTGTATCATTTGAGAAATTTAGTTCTAAGAGTTCGGTTTGAAAAAAAGCCAGTAAACGTTCCAGCGTTGAATTTTCTCCCTTGCTCTTCTCCAGTCACCAAAGTGCTGCTGTAAACAGTAAGAGCATAATTGTCTTCCACAAGGGCCACAGAGCCTTGGGCCAGCCCTGCTTGATGTCACGCACCCGTGTCACTGTCTACACGGACACTGTGTGCACTCAAGTGATGTCCAGTATCTGATTGGGGTGTGGGAGGAAAATATTAGAACATCTGATTTTATTTTTTACTTAGCAGTGAAAGAAATCGAGCCTATTAAATATTAAATATGCTCGTTGACACTGATGCCTTCCCTGGCTTATACTAGATGGTGCTTTTTACGTGTAGCATACAATGTGTTGGGAAGGCAGAGTGGGCTCCCATAACGTGTTAGTCCTTTCTTATTTATTTTTGCCAATATAATTTGTAAATAGCTTGTTCGTTTCTGACCTGAAATCAATTCTGTTTCCCGATTGACTGAATTTTGGGGCCATGGAAGTGGCAGGAATATGCAGGTAACACGTGGGCTTTGGCCCAGTACATGGACATTATTTAATTTTCAATTGTCACTATGTACACGTGAGCTTTGGCCCAGTACATGGACATTATTTAATTTTCAAATGTCACTGTAAGGCATTGATAGATGAAATTGTAAGCACTGTATTTGTGTGAAAGAAGCCAACTTTGATTTTTAAAAACCCTCTATAAAACTTGACTATTTTTCTTATTTTATGGATAAAAATTTTATCAATGTCAACGAAATACATTTCTTAAACTTTAGACGTGAACTCATCCTAATGGGTAGTTAACCGGATTAGCCATTTGTTGCTTTTTTTTTTTAAAACTTGGTCTTTGTCTAGTTAATTTCTCTCCGTCTTATTCTTTTTGTTCTGCTTTTTTTTTTCATTAATCAAGTCGAACTGCAGTGTTGGGGAGAATGTTAGATTCTTTGTAGATGTATGTATTCTATGTGCAGTGGACGTGAGCGGCACATTTTTACCTTTCTTCTGGGGTCGGAGCTGCTCTTTAACTTTGGAAACGTCCTCGTTACTTTTGGGCTGTCAGTCACATATCCCCCAAACCTCCATCGTTGTCATTGTCTCAGACCTGAGTCTGAGCAGGGCTGCAGACTCAAGCCAGGACTTCTGCTGAAGACAGTGGAAAAGAGGAGCTCTCTAGTTGCTGAAGTCCCTGGCTTTAAGGACCAGGGAGCCCTGGAGCTTTCAGTAGCCACCCTTGAACCACATGAGGAGGCTTGCCCAGAAATGAAGCCAACACCAGGAGCTCCCAGGTAAGGAGAGAAAGGGTCCTAACGTTTGAGCCTCTGATCTGTCTCTGCCTGACGCCAGCCATGCTGCAGGATTCTCAGTCCCTTCAACAATCAGATCTCCTATTTTTAGGCTAGTTCGTGTTAGTATGTGTCACTTGCTGCTACAACGTTTTTGAGTTAAATAACATTGTACAGGGAAAACTATATGAATTTATGGATTCAACCTGTAAAAATGGCAATTCCATAGAGTTCAACCCAATGTAATAGAAAATTCATGTGGTCAGAAGACTCCAAAGTCCAATCTCCACCCATTACTTTGTGTTCTTGGCCTCTTCAAGCCTCAGTTTCCTTTTACTGAAAAGAAAGAGATAACGCTCTACCCAACCTTCATACATACAGATTGTGAAAGCTGATAAAGCGCATGGAAACCTTTGTACAGGATCAGGCTCTATAAAAAAATGTTACCTGTGATTACTGATTGGAAGGCCTGATTCTTGAGGTGTCTTACAGTTCATTCGGGTGATATTTCCGGTAGCACTTAGAGGCAAATGTCTAGAACCGATGGCACACGTGAGACTGTGAAGATGTCAAAGTTTGTCTGAGAATGCTATAAAGCCCTGATTTATGGGAGATAATCTTCTCCACATCTAGGTGGAGAAGGGAGAAACATACTCACCGAGTACTTGACTCTCTGTTGCTTTGAGCCAGGACAATTAATCTCACATCCAACCTCAGAAGATGGGTATTCTCCCTTTAACAGATGGATGCTAAGTGGCTCCATTAATATCCCAAGTTACAGAGGCAAGCAAGGTCCCAACTCAAGACTGTTCAGTCTCACTTCCCCATGTTGCTATTAGAAAAGCAAAGACCACCTCATTCTTCGTCTGTGGAGGTCAACTAAGACTCAAGGTAAATTGCTGAGTGGCCTTTGATTGGTTCTAGTATTTCCAGTCATATAGGGAAATCCATTTTCATGTCAGAAATCTCCATAAACCCATAGAAATGTTTAAAGGGTGCAATGCTTTAAAACTGTTTAAATATACATTGCATTTTGATGCAATGTATATATATGTACATACATACAAACTTACCAACTAAAAGGGACACACAGTAAAATCTATGTTTCATAATTAGGAGTACATGATACATAACTCAGTCATTAGGATATAAAGGACCTTGAAAAATAAAAATGGTAGAAAACATAGAAAACATTGCTTTAAAGAGACTTAATGAGTCCCATTTGGGAGAAATAAAAACAGACAATAAATCAGTTGAATAAGTACAGACTAAAATCTGGATAGAATTATCTTAAATGAGTTAATAGGTTAATTCAAAATAATATTTTAGGCTTCTAGCCACGGGTTTGCAGATTCACTGTCTGTCCTCAGCATCAGTTTTCTGAATCTGTTCTGTATTTATTTTAGTGGAAATGAGTGAGGAATTAAGACATAACTAAATTACTTTTCTATGATGCATATGTTGCACCGGTGCCACAAAAACATAGTCTCCTCAAAGTTTAATTTATCAGTTGGAGTGTAAGAGTAAAATAAAGTTACTCCCTAGACATAGACAGATATACACATGAGTACACAGATACACATTTTCCTCTCATGAAGCTCTCCCTGGTACTATGGGCAGAGAACAAATTATGTCATCAGGAACAGGATTTGGTTTATAAAATGATTTCTAAGATGAGTAGTTGCTGCAAGATATTCCTCTGGCATTCTCTAATATTTCAAACTCAGACTTAGCAGTCTTAAGAGTCTGCTTTTTATTGTATAAATCAACTTTAGCAATATTCATAAACAGTAAAAGGATGCCAAGATGTGATCATTAAAGACCGTCACATCTTTTAAAAATATTCCCAAGTATATACAATATAACATTTCAGATAAAAATAAGTAGACTTCTGCTCTGAAAAGAAGAAAAATCTTTATCCACGGAAGAAACATTTCTAGACAGTTTTATAAGTTACCTGATATTAACATCATAACTGTATCCTAAGCACTGTTTTTTTTTTTCTTAATATTAATTGGATAAACAGACTGGGAGAAGACATTTGCAGCCTACATAGCAAAGATCATATCCAGAATGTATAAAGGACTCTTACAAGTCAATAAGAAAAAGTTTAAATACAAAGTAGGAAAATAATGGCAAAGGATATAAGAAGGATATGAAAGAAGAATCAAACAGAGGAACTGACCTTTAGGGAGATGCAAAAAGAAACTACAATTTCACTTTTTATCCTGTTGGCTAATGAGGATGTGGGAAAACAGGAATGCTTATACATCCCTGGTAGAATTGTGAATTAGTCTCATGTCTTTAAAGAGAAACTGAACAATATGGGAAAAGATCAGTGGTGCCAGCCCTCCATTTTTAGGCGTCTCTTCTAGCGAAACTTTCACAGAAATGTTCAAGAAGATGTATAAAATGATGATCACTGGAGCATCGTACACAACAGTAAAAAGTAGACACAACTTGAACATCCTTTTTTTAGTGTAATGGATGAGGAAACTATGTTTTAATCATAAAACAGGATAGTATACAACATATGCAGAGCTAGATCTATGTATATCTATATGGATAAAATGGAAAAACATAATTGTGAAAGAAACCTACAAACTAAATTAAACACAGCATGAAAACATTTCTGAGAATTTCAAAACATCGAAGCAATGGTTTACATATATGGCATGTGATTTCTTTATACAGTGAGGTACAAAAACAAGCATGGGAATGATACACATTTTCAGATTACAATTTACCTCTGGGGAGAGAGATAAGAAAGGGAGAGGAAGAAGGTCATTGTTTAATTTATAACAATTAATTTAATCTCTTAAAACTAAAAGAGCTGAAGCAGATACTGCAAAATGATAGTATTTGCTTAACGTCTATGGTAGGTCAATTGTTGTGCGTCACATTTTTGGGTACTTCTCTACAGGTTGAAATATTTTATAATTGAACAATTAAAAATGTCATTAAACGACTATGACTTCATGTTGAACGTGCTAAAATACATTGCTTCACCTCTTTTCTATGGCTTCCGCATACTTATCCTCTCAGAGTAAATCCTGAGCACGTCTCGTTTCTATATGGTTGCACAGGTGAAGGTTTTGCTGCCATTGAGTGAGTGCATCAAGGTGGTCCCAGTCTTTAGGGCCCCCTTAGAAAGCTCCTGATCTGTCCACATACGTCAAATGCAAAGGGAGTCCCAAAGTGCTAAGTGCAGTGACATGTCTGAAGATCCTGGGCGGGAGGCGTCTCTCTGGGGAAGGTACTTCCACTCTCTGAGGTGGAACAGAGGAGGAAGCGTGTGATGAGGACACACATGTGAGATGAAGTTGCTTGGCTTCAGGGTTCTGGATGATTTGTTAGGCCAGTGAAGTTGATGTAGGCACAGCACACCCCAGCCCAGGCTGGAGAGGTGAGTGAGCCTCTTTGTCTGTGGAGTCTGGTACCCAGCTCTGCAAACAGCACCTCACTAGGATCAGGGAGCTTCACCTGCATCAAAAATGGCCAGAAACTGGAGAGCCGTTGGACAGGGCTTGGGAGGGCTATGTCCCAGGCTTGAAGGATGAGTGGTATTTGTGGCAAATAATAGAGCTGAAGTTGGTGTAAGAAATATTTTTGAGTAAACTCTGCCCACAGCTCCCAGCCCTGCTCCCAGCCTGGGTCTCTCCCCTGGTCTTTCAGGAAGCGCAGAAATGGGCTGGCACATTGCAGATCTGGCAGTTGCACTGGTGGAGGCTCAAAGAGGATCCCTTGGTTTTGATGAAGATGGAGAAGTCGTTGACATTTCTTGGGTTGATGGCCTGAAGCAATACCAGTCAATACCTATATAGAGGAAACACCCTTAAATCGGTGTACATGGTTCCATAAATGTATATTCCCAGAAATACTGATTCTTTCATTGTTCTGATTTAATGAAGTTGGTACCTCACAACAAAAAGAGTGATGGAAATAGGTATGGAAAATTGCGAACAGGTTGTGTTCTCAAAATATGTTTGACATGTAAAATTTTAAAAAACCCTGAATTTGATTGTCTCATGTGTTTATGAGGCAAGAAAGGAACTAAATTTGGGGAATCGTTATAGATGTGTCACGCCCTTCCCTCCCAAATCGAATATATCTTTTTTTCCAGCTTTTTTTTTTTTTATGGTAAAGCTTTTCATTTGCTATATGTCCAGTTGAGTATTTCGTTCTTTACAGACTGAGTCAGTTATTCATGATCTCGGTTCTTTCGAGCTGAGGTATGGTGTTCTTTTTGAGCTGCATATCAAAAGGTAAACAAGTATAGAAACTTCTCCTTTGAAGATTCTACATGAGTCTGTTGCTGGTTAAACTCTCCTTGCAGAAATCAAACAGGGTTTCCTGTTGCATGTTTACCAAACCGTTTTTTCTCCGTAAAGAACAAATGCGGTGCTGCAATTTTCCCATTTGTTAATTTTTCCCGTTGAGCTCATTCCTTCCCTTGAAATATCTTCTTTCTTGTAGTCCACCTCATTTAGCGGTAAATACAGAGGATTACAAACATTCTTGTTAGATATAAAACATTCCAGGAAATTTAATTTCTTTAGTCATGGATTTTAGCTGTAATGATACTTTGCATTTGTATAATATCTCCTCTGTGAGAAATCCAAACCCTGTATTCATTATCTGGAGACAAGCATTATTATCGTAATTTTGCATCCTGTGTAACTGAGTCACAGGAAATGAACCAGAAATAAATCATACCTGGAGTGTAAGTCGCAAAAGAATGTAGCCAAAAGGAGGGATGATTGCACTGTGCCTTGGAAGCTTTCACACTGGAGGACAATACGGCTGGTTTACCATTTAGGGAGGAAGGGGTCTCCATGGATGGGTGTGGGGGAGGAGTACACGGGGCGGGGGTTAAAGGGGACGGGGTGGGGGGTGGAGGAGCACAGCGAGGAATGCTTAGGGCTACGGCTGCTGCTGGATAATGCATCCTAAAAGCCTGTTCCTGACCCTTCTCCGATGCATCATGCCCTATGCCTGTCCAGGCAGCCACGGGCCATGTGTCCTCAGCCCGGGAGCCCTGCTGGCTGTTGAGCCCCGACACAGCTACTTTTGTGGGTGTGGCTCCCAAGTCCATGTGACCCAGCGTGGTCCCGGCCTGGGCTGAATTGCTCGCAGCCCACTGGACCCAGCCGGTCTCTGGTTCCATCAACATGCCCAGAATCCTTAGTGATCTAAGCCTTCACCCCCAGGGGCTTTCTCTGATCAAACCAGCTTCCCCAAACAGAGCATATATTTTCGAGAAAAAGAAGCTAAGAGGAAGCCATGACGTGAGAGGTCCTTCTGGGCGCCCCTTGTGAGGTTGAAGGGGGCTGTGAGCTTCTCTGTCTCCTTGAAGTGAGCTTTCCTCACTCCTTTTCCACTGAGTGTTTAGAGCGGGGGTTCTCTGCCACAGTTCATCCTATCTAACAGGTCTACAAATACCTGGGTCCCCCAGGAAGAGTACAAGCACTGGTAGGAGGGTAAATCCGGGAGGGTCAAGTGATCCTCCGCTGCCAGCTCGGAAAGCATAGTAGCCGTCAGCTGCTGTCCGTGGGCTTTGTCTTCAGGGGTTTCCCGCTGCTTCCAGTGGTGTTTCCAGCTCAAGGCAGAAATCAGTGAATGATGCTATTCTAGCAAGAAAGGCACACTAACCAGCTCTTGAAACGGAAATAATTAATCATCACACGCAGAGAGACCGCTAGGTGACCGGTAAGTTATATAGTTAAGGAATTGCCAATGAAAAGCGAAGTTTTCTGGAACACCTAAAAGATAAACACTGAAGTAAACCCCTTCACCCCAAAGCAGAATGTAACCTCCTTGCCCCACTAACAGAGGAACTCTGCCACAGTTCAGCCGTGGATCCGTGTACCATGAATTTAGAGCAAGTTGTTGGAATTTTGAGGAGCTTTCTTATCTGGCATTCCACCCTTTTATACAATTAGTTGCGGTGTTGGCTAAGAGGTCGTGACCAAAAAAAGGCGAGCAAAAAAGAACCAGAAAAAGGAGTACCTGCAAATATGTCACCCTTTTTTGGTGTAGATGGAACACCGTACAAGAAACTCTCATGAGAACTTCAAGAAAGGAAACATAACATGTCTGTCACTAAAAGGGGAAAAAAAATGTCATTGGGCCAGCGAGCATTGACTAGAACAATAAGAACTTCCTGGAGCCGAGAGTCAGAACAAATGTGTGAAAGGGGATGAAGGGACATTACCATACTGAGCCTTCCACAGGAAAATGCTAAGTAAACGGAGGGATTCATGTCAATATTTGTATAAGGAAACATGCCTCCCTCTGACTCGAAGGCATGCTCCAAAAAAAAAAAAAATTCTTGAGAAACTTTGTACAGTATTCACAATAACAACAAAAATAATACACTTGGAGTTGGGGGTGGCCATTCTCATGGAAATGAAATGTGTTTCCACACTGATCCCTTATTTTGAGTGTTGGCGGGGATACTCTTGTGGCTCTGGTCAAAGGGAGGTGTGGCCGCTTGCTGGGCATTGTGGCCTCAGCTGCCTCTTGTGTGTTTCAGCTGAGAGGTTCTCAGGTCCTCGATGGGTGGGCAGGGCACACTAAATTAGGAAAGATTGCTGCTTCATTTACAGGCGACACAATTTATAAACAGCAAGTTATCACTTGCTTCACGTTTTATTTGCCAGGGTCATTTTTAGCAAAAGCTGGGCCTAAGTACCCACATAGAGGGCAGCTGTTCCTCCAGTCAACCCAGTAGGAAGAAAATTGCAAACATTATTGAAATGAAATTGGGTGGATGGTTGCTTTCAAGGAGCACAGACTCCCCCCTGCTTTCTCTGAACCTCCGTTTGGGGGAAGTTGGTTGCACTCTTTTCAGTCTTGCTGGTGCTTTCCCTCTTCTTGCCAACCAGCCTTTAAAACTAGGCCTTTTGGTCTGGAAGGAAAATGCAATAATCCACATCTTTAATCTCAGGTTTTGAGAGGTTTCTGTTATACTGAGAATCTAAAAAGGAAAGCGGAGAAGTCCAATGGAAAGAAACAAAAAGAGGTTTCTCCTTTCTCTTTAGCAATAACAAAGAGAAAGAGAGAGGGAAATAAGACTCTTTTCTATTTTAACACTTTAGTAGATAATGGCATATGAATAATATCATCATTTTTCTGCCATTTATTCAGATGTGAAGGAACTCAGTGCATAATAATAGCTGCTGTCAAAGGTATTTATATTTAAAAGGTCTTTATGTAAAAAAAAAATTTTTTGTCAGGACTGATTTTTCTCTGAGAGAATCCCACCATCTCCTAGCAACCAACCTGGCCATCTTTTTGAATAGACGCTGCATTTACAGTGGGTGCATAACCTTTATGGGGAGGCGTTTGCAAATTTAGCAGTCAGGACTCATATGCATTCAAAGCAAGTTGTTAAACTGATCCCAGAGCCAGCCTGGTGATAGAAGTCTCAGGGGGTCTCTTCTCTTGGCAAAAACGCACACATGTGATTTGCACACAATTTCCCTTCCTCTGTTGCCCGAAGCCTTGCATGTTCTGCAAATGAAAAACGGCCCCTTAAAAAACCTGATCACTGAACTTTTATCTATTTAAAAAGAAGAACGAACTCAAGAAAATACAAAGGTTTTGCTTTGCAAATTACCATCCTAATGGAGAGATTATCTCTCAAGAAAGAAAGCGTCTAGCAGGAGTTCATTTATTAAAAAATATTTTTTTTGAAAAAGAGTAATGGAAACATTTGGAATTCAGTCATCTCTTCTGCTATTGTGTTTTGATTATTTGTAATATATTAATGTCATTTTGATTCCTTCAAAATCTTACAGGATGGACCGTCCGATATTCTAAAAACATTGGCGAAGGCTCCTAATCTCTCTTTGAGATAAATATTGTAATAACGATTATGCATCTGAGACACACAATAAATATTGTAATAAGATTATACATCTGAGACACAAAATTCATAGAATGAGAGGAGATAGAGTCGGGAACAGAAATGCTTTCCCATGATTTCTAACTCTATGAGGTTGTGTTTAACAGCAGAATGGATATTTTCATTCAAATGGAAAACAATATTTGTCTCATGTAAATATGGTACCCTATTTGAGGATATAGTTCTAAAAGAAGAACATTTAAATAACCAAAAAATCTTTTAAAATGCACCCACTGGAACCAAACTTCTGTACATGAAATATTTGTAGCGTAAAAAAAAAAAATGCATAAAGATCTTTGTCACTAATGGAGGTATTGTCCTTTGTCCCTGCTCCACACAAGGTTAACAACTTTAGGCAAGGTTGTGACTTTGGCCAGTTTTGTCATGAGACCCTCCTCTTTCCTCTTTTTATGCACTCTTTCTCCTCCTGCCTTTTCAGGTTTCTGCCTCTCTTTACCATGCCAACAGGAAACTCTCAGATAACCAGATATGATACTTGTTTATTCACTGAATCGTTTTACTTTAGACTCACTCGCCTTCCATGTAACTATGCATTTTATGTCTTCTCTATCTTTGTTTTGGAACACTTTCAGGAATCTGTAATGACAGTCCTTGAAATTTCTGGAGTGCTTTGCCGCTTCGAAGTGGCGTTCACTTTGTCTCACTGATCTTCACAATGACCTTGTAGAGGTATATATTATTTTTTATTAACACCACCATTTTTATACCTAAGGAAACTGAGCTTTGGAGAGATGACCGGATTTGCTCAAGCTTGTACAACTAGTGACGGACGGTGCCAGGGTTCAAGAGCAGGGCGACTCTGTCGGAATCACTTGCTCTTCCCTCTAGATCACAGTACTTTGCAGAAAGAAGTTGGAAGGGTACATCTGGAGGCAGACATTAGGTGAAAATTGGCATTAGGTGTACAGTAAGACTGGATCTGTCAAGGAACCCTGGTCTGGTCCTTTGTGGGTCACCAGGAAGTCAGGGAGAAGGGACAGGTCAAATCGCCCCCTTCCAGATGCCACTTGGAGGCGGACTGAGGACCACGTGGTAGGAGGCGTCTGGATGGCTTCATCCCAGATTCGGGTGGGTCCTACAGGTGGTCCCGCAGTTGATCAGGTGTCTGTTCTTAGAGCAGTCACAGCAGCATTCTCTGCAGGCTCAGAAGTGCACTCCCACATCTCATCCCCGACCAGCAAGCCAGAGTCTCTGGGGGGGTGTCGTTCAGAAACCGGTGTTGTCGCAAGCCTTCAGGGGATTCTTACGCACTTTAAAGTTTGAGCACCACCTGCTCTGGATTCCTACCCCTGTTATGTCTGACTAAAGGGAGACTTCATTCCCAATGTCTGAAATCTTAACCCTAGAAAGATTCTTCCTGCCCTCTGTTCCAAGACTGCCACATTTTTACATACCCGTTACCATCTCTTCTAGAAGTATTTGTTTGTATTCACACTTAAAATTGATTCTCTGCTCTCAACTGACTCTCTGAAATGCAATTTTTAATTTATTATACAATTTTTAAAGGTTACTTTCCATTTACAGTTATCATAAAATATTCTCTATATTCCCCATGTTGTATGATATATTCTCGTAGCTTATTTTATACCTAATAGTTTGTACCTCTTACTCCCCTACCCCTGTATTGCCCCTCCCTCCCCCTTTCCCTCTCCCCACTGGTAACCACTGGTTTGTTCTTTAGATCTGTGAGTCTGCTTCTTTGTTGTTATATTCACTCATCTGTTGTAGAAAATGCATTTTTTTTACTCTCATAGTCTTTTTTTAAATTTCCAATGTGAAGTTTCTAACTATGCGTTGAAATTTAACCAGTTCCCATGTTTCCAAAAGGTATTTTTACCTTTCCAAAATAGAGGTGGAAAGAGAAAGGAGAATGCTTCTGGAATAAAAAAAGAATTACATAAAATAAATGAGAAAGAAAAATGTTTTGAAATGTGTGTTAGAAATTGATATTGATTTGTTCTGGGAGCGTCTCTGCAGTTCTTACGCAGGACACAAATGGATGGCCCGCGTGAGCCCATCAGAACCGCAAAGCTGACTTTGGCTGCCTTCCTGTAAAGATGAGACGGTGGATCAATTCAGTTAAGAATCTAGTTAATTCAGAGAGAAAGATGTGATTGGTTGTTTGTGGTTGTTAGGTTAACCTTCCCACTTGCCCACCTAATTGCATGAGACATTCTTTTTTAATGAACTGTTTTGATATTCTAGAGAAGATTTTAAAATTATGTCATTGTAAACTGTTTTTTCACGACGATAGCATGGGAAAGGTGTATTTACAGTCGTGTTCCAGCCAAGCGTTATGTATGGTAAAGAATGACACCAGTCATTCCAATAATTCGAAGACATTGTATCCTTTTCTTCTAAGCCTCTACTTAATGCTGTACACACACACTCTCAGATCAACTGCCCTTTTTAGCAAATGTGTCACAAAGCTTTGTTTCCAACTATAGAGGAAAATAAGACATCTATCACATTGTTTTCCTCCCACTTAAAAGCTTTTCCATTAGACAGTTGCACAGGATGAAACCAGATGGGAGAGCTGAGCTGCCAGGAGGAGAATGCCACGGGGTTGGGTGCTCTGCAGAGACTTCTCGAGCCGGGGATCACTCTAGAAAGCTTCTGATTCTGTCCAGGAACCCTCAACTCAGACAATAAGAAATGGATTGAGGGGCAATTTGAATACAATTTTCTACATAATCAAAAAGCATATACCCGAAGATTCAACTTGAGCTATAGCTTAGTGCATTGTTTCTGCGCTGTTCTATTTCAATAACTCCATATGGAGACAATAAAGCAACAAGACAAATAGCCTGTTGTAAAGTTTCAGTGCTTCTCTCTGATACCCATTCATTCTCTCTTGTCAGGTTACCAATCCAACCCCCCAGTTTTTCTCCCAATTTAGAGCACTTGAGCAAATACATTTTTCATTTATACCTAACTGGCAGTCTGACCGAAAATAGCAAAGCTACCACTAAGAACTTTTTCTTAAGTAGCTTTTCTCTGGAAAAGAAGAGGAAATATTGACTCAGCTGGGTTAGGAAGATACAAAATTTAGTTACCTTTATAGGATGCTTTTTATTTATGCCTTCTGCTGAAGATCCATTTCAACTTTATTTTCAATTGCAGACAAGTATCTTTCTTTAGCTTCATGTTGACTTTGCCGCTATCTTTTGGTTTCTTAAAATGCAGGCATTTGATGAAGGAAGGTTTTATCTTGATTTTCAGACATTCTGAAACTTTTTTTTAAAGAAATAATTCAAAATCCTTAAGGGAAATGCAGTCATTGTAGTGTGCAATCTGATCGCTTATCATCATCAGGGCTGTTTACAGCCTTTACTTTTCCTCATTAATGTGCTACCCGGCGGTGCAGAATTGCTAAATTCATAGTTTCAGTTCCTGAGAAGACGATGCTGGTTGTGAAGGAAACTATTCTGGGGTAAATAAGAATGAAAATAGAACAAAACACTTCAGAGATCTGAAGGGCACATCAAGGGTCTCTGCCATCCAAGACAATTGTGGGATTGTTGTGTTGAGCAGTTTAGAAAAGAAGTTAAAAACAAAAAATGATGCTCTAATGCTAGACAGAACTCTGCTTCCCCATCTGACACTTGTGGTTTTCCTTTCCAACTTTTCGAGTTCCCCCAGGTAGAATCTCTGCAGCTTCTTGGGGAGTCTTCAGTCTCCTGTCTCCCTCGGTAGCTTTGTAGAAGTGTAACAAAGATGTCAGTGTCGCTGTCAGGATTTATAATTGTTGTAGAGTAAAGGGGGCTGATTCCTTTATTATTTCTTTGTGGGTCCTTTATAATCTAAGTAAGGTGGGTACCACGGTAAGGATGACAGGCAACTCGCTCCACACCCTCTTCCCAGGCTCAGTGAATAACTCAATAGAATCATTTGAGAATCGTTCTTGACTCTTTTCTCTCCTTCCTCATCCACATCTAAATCGACCTAAAATCCTCTCCCCTCACCCTTCCCGGCAGCTTTCTAACCTTTCTACTCATCTCCATCCTATTGTCTTTGCCCTTAGCTAAATCCATGACACTATGACCTCTTTCTTTCTTGATTTCAGTTCACTCACCTGACTGTCTACCCGTCCTGGAACTCTGTATAGGCTCCCCTTTGGATAAACTCCAAACCCTGGTAACAGGTGTACACGGCCTGCCGTGTGTGGTTCCAGCCTCATCTCTACCCTTGGAGCTGGCGTTGCATCCGTCCCGTGGACCGCCTGGTTCCTAGCACTCCCCCGTGTCGCAGCCACCCTTCGTATTGTCCCCTGCTCACCTACCTGCAGCCCCTGCCAGATTCTGTGAAGACAAAAAAGATTTCATTCAATGGTATATTCCCGGAGCCAAACTTGTCAGCCGTAGTCCCAGAAACCATCCAATGATCGGTAGAAACGAACGGTCCATTTAGACTGGTGATGAGGGATGGCTTCAAAGATTATCTAGGCCCTTGTGCATAATACATTTTACCATCATTTACTAGGCTTAGTCATAATAATAATAATTCTAATACTACTACTAATAAAATGATACCTGCCTAGACTACCACAATAATGTTTTTCCTTGGTTCCCTGTCCTCCCTATATTCCATTTTCCTATTATTACTGTTAATGCCTTGGGATAGCAGGCTGTGAAGATGCAGGCTTGGCATTATTCCTGCCTCCTGAAGAAATCTCACACAAGAATGAAATTCACACCAGCGTGAAGCATGGCTGAAATACAGGAAAAACGGAGCCCTGCATTTCCCACGATTAAAGCTAGAATCTTCCTTGAATTTACATTGACGCAACTCAATGATTTTCCTTAATTTATACAGCACCGAACTCAGATCGGGAGGTGGTGGGATGCTGGGGGTGTCAGTGGAAGCTTTCTGGGGGAAGCGTTGTCCAGGTTGAAGCATGAAGGACGAAGTGGGTTAGAACCACGTAATATTTGGGGGGACAGAGAGCCGATGTCCTAAGTAGACGGAATGTTCTACGGGGTGGTATGAAGTAAGATGTGCTCTAGAAACCGAAGGATGTTGGTGTAAGGAGGTAATGCTGAGGGATGAGGACGAGGAGAACAACAGGCGGGTTATACAGGGCTTGTAGGCCCCTTCAGAGGGTTTTAGAGTACATGCTTGAATGACGGGCAGCAGCTGAGGGATTTCAAGCAGCAGAGGACAAAGTCATATTTGTGCTTTAGAAAGACAGTTCTAGAAAACGCAGTGGAAATGGACAGGAAGAGAGGTTGGCAAAGCAGGTAGGACATGTAGAATTCTGGAGAGAAGGCAGTGAGCATAAGAAGACTGCTGGACAGAGTCGAGGGACTCAGGAACAGCACAGATAACTTGCTGGTGGATTGTGAGGAGAGAGAAAGGAATAGGACAGAATCAGGGAGCGGCCCGGCTCCTGGTCAGGGCACCTGAGTTGGCAGATGATCATGCATGGAGCCATTACAGGTTTCATCTGGAGATTGGTTGAACTGCAGGTCCTGGGAGGCCACCCAAGGAGGGCTGTCTGTTGGGAGCTTGACTTTGTAGGTTTGAAGCTTGGGAGCTCTTTGGCTGGAGATGTAGATTAGACGGTCATTAGCACAGATAGAATTATTAAAGTTCTTGGACCAACCAGTGAGGGTATGGAGAGGGAGAAGATAAAACACTTTAGGACAGAAACTGGGAAGATTCCAATGTTCAAGGGACAGGCAGAAGAGTTCCTTTAAAGCAGACTGAGAAGGAACAGACAGAGAGGGGGCAGGGAAACTCCGAGTGGGTTTTGTTTTGGTTTTTTCTTGATGGGGCAGATGGGAGGGCATGAAAACCTTGACACGAAGGAGTGGCCAACCTCACCCCACCACCACACACCACCACACCACAAAACACCACACCAGCAGTGACAAAGCACAAAACAGAGATTTTTGTAAAACGATTTTAGCAGAGAAATCAAGGTGAAAGACAGATTTCAGTGGACTGAAGACGAAGTGGAAGGTGAGGAAGATGACCAGACTAATATGGACAATACTTTCAGAAAGTTTGCCTGTGGAACAAAGGAATTTGCCACTAAAGGAGAAGATGTTGAGGTCAGGTCTCCTTCCCCTCCCATCTCTCGATGTGAATGACTTACATTTTGTAAAAGCTATGGACCCTGCAGAACATGGGGGTCTGGAGGAACAGGTGGTGGTGCTAATGATGGTGGGAGTGGGCCGAGCCACAACTCTGTGTCACACCATGGTGCCCCGGGTGGGGGTGGAAGGCACACCGGGGCCGAGAGTCAGCCTTGGTGTAGCACCAATAGGTGTCATCAAGAGGCAGGGATGCCTTTTCGTAATGATCTTTACACAGAGATGCTCAAAGGTGCCTTACGTGCTAGCAGGGCTATGGCAAAGGGGAAGAGCATTTGGTAATTGGTCGAGTGAGGACCTGAAGACGTGGGAAGGAATGAAGCCTGCAGCACAGGAGGACAAGGCGCCCTGGGAAACAGCACCCATCCTACAAAGAGGCTGGACCAGAGCGGGAAGGCTGGGTGCGGTTGTCCAGAAGCCGTCTGCCTCGGTGCTGAGAAGCTGGGAGAGTTCCTCTCCCCATCCATCCATCCATTGTCTTCGTGAAGAAGGAGGGGAGGGGATCTTCTGAGGGGATGGGTCAGAGGAGGTCTGGGGAGAGTTGAAAGGTTTGAAGCAGCCCCCACGGCGAAGTGGAGAGGGAGCTGGTCACGAGACTCATCAAGCTCTGTTCCCATGAAACGTGGCCTTGGCAGCATGAACGATGCTTCTGAAATGAAACGTATTTGAAATGTTTGTGGACGCCGTTCACTGAGTTGGTTGTTTGTGGTCAAGTTATCACAAATCCACGACTGTTTTCATTCACCTCCTTATCTCCGCTTCACAAGCCCACTTGTGTCCTCGCCTGGCTCAAAGGAGGCAAGCTCTTCCTGTTTACGGCCGCATGGACCCCTGCTCTTTCCCGAGTCCTTCTGATGAGATACAACGAGCCTTGGGAAAATACTAGGAAACTGGGAATTTAAAAACAAGAAGCCCGGGTGACATGAGAGCTCTCTCTGCAGTGGATTCCGAGAAAGTGAGAATGCTGACTGGGAGTTCAAGAAAGGGCAGAGGGGCCTGGGAGGAAACCAAGGACTCCTTGACGTGGGCTGGCCGACGCGGTGTGTCTGGAACTTGACAGCCACCTGCCTTCAGCCATCTCTTTGCCTCAAGTTATGAGCAGTCTCTCTTTTTGTTTTTTTTTTAATGATGATGGCAAAAGTGTGGGCAGACTATCTCCAATCAAGCTTCCGAGCCCTCATTAATTTGTAATATAGTCGATTGTTGTCACTAAATATAAAACGCTTTACCCGCACTTAGAAAGGAATTGGCTCAGGACACTGCGTGACCAGAGGGCATTTGTCTATCCCACTTCTCCCACTGTCTTTTCTTTTAAGACCTTTGTGCTCACAAGTGTGAAGAGTGAACGAGTGAAACTGCCCTTCCTCCGCAGTCCCTGTAAGTTGGTGGTTTGGGTTCAGCTCTTGGTCTCTTTCATGGCCCTTTGTATCTGTCCTTCCACCTCTTCACCATTTAAAAGGAACCGAAGGGCAACTTCTTCATGGGTCTCAAGCTATTCCTGTATCAGGAACAATAGATTCTTAAGTACTACATGCATCCGAGATGTGTCTTGATGTGGCCCATTTATTTTAATTTGGGACTGTCCGCGGTGGGGTGGGGGGAGAGAAGTAATTAGGCTTGTGATGAGCATGGAGAAACATTTTCAGTCCTCGTGCTGCAGCCTGAGCTTCACCCCGTTTCTTCTACTTGTCAGATCAAAATCTCAACTCCTAAAACTCAGCCATGCTTTGATTAATTACTCCATCCAATGAATTTGCAAATTATAGTTCTAGGTGATTTATGTCATTTTTACCTTCAATCCGGTTTTTTTTTTTTCTCTTTGGATTGCTCTACTCACTGAGCCAGTCAGCCTTCACCTTGGAGAAAGCATGTTTTAAACATTGCATTATAGCGTTTTGTGCTTAGAAGAGTTATATATAAAGGCTTTCAATAATACGTTGCAGTGTAACTAGAATATAGAAGAAAATTGTTATTCTATTTGGAGCTCAGACTTGGAAAAAATAGATTTCCTTTCTACTACCTCCAAGTTCTCTGAGTTGTGCCTCGCCCTCTTTTTCTCGCATGCCTCAATTTCTCTCCCTTGCCTGAATAATTCATGTATGAAATATAAAGCATTGCTTTTAGGCTTTCCCTCAGCTCCTCCCCTCCAATTTCCTGTCAAGATGAATGAGTACATTTATTTAACATGATTAAAATTTTTTTCTCCAAAATTAAAATTGGAGATTGATTAGGACAATGTGTAGTCATGGTTTATAGGTATTTTAATTTTTTCCTTCTATCTTCTTTCATCCTCTTATATTTATTTTTCTTAATTTTTTTTTTTTCTCACAACGATTGGATGGGATGTCTTTCAGAAAAAGTTAACCACAATGTGTAGTGTGTCCTTTTGAAAAAGAGACAGGAAAAGGCCACTCCCTACTTCCTAAGCCCAGATTCTTCCTTGAAATTGGAAAAAAACATCTCCTGTGTCTCACCTGACTCTTCGCTCTTGGGAATGTGGTTTCAGGTAGGGGCTGGCAGCCTCTTGGCCCCTGTGCTCTGAAAGTAGTTACTTAGTAGGGACTGTGCTCAGATCCCAAGGAGCCTGGGGTGTTGGTTTCATGGAGGAAGCAGCAACAGCAAAGACTGGGGATTAGGCAAAGCAAGAATGGAAAAAACCCTGAAAGTAAAGTTCTTTTAGGAGATTTTCAGCTACTAGCCAAGCAGATTCTGTTCACATTTACAACCTCTCACAAAGTTACGTATTTCTAAATGGAATAAACCAAGGAGCTTGGGTCTCAAAGTAAAGAGATCAGTCCGGGTAGTCTTGCATTCATTTAAAAGAAATACCCACAATTGTGATATAAAGATTATAAATATTAATATTTTCCCTTGTTATTCAAACATGATATCCACGACACAGTTGTTATCCATGGGGCCAAAAGAGAATAATATTACCAAAAATATTTAATAAAATCGTCTTTATTATGAAAGTGACACAAACCTCATTACTGCTATATTATAGAAAAGAGCGGAAATAATCCTCTGTTAAGTCCACCTTCCTTGAAAACTACTCCTAGTTTTTTGCATGCTCTTCTTTCCAGGCACTTTTTCTTAAGTGCACATTAACTTTTATGATGTAGTCAGAGTTGAATATATTTTTTTGTGCATTATTTACTTCCCATTCTACCATAAACACTTTTTATGTTAATTCTAGTATGTTAGTAATAATATTTCTTTAAGGGAATACACTATAATTTACCTAACCATTTCACTATTGGGGGATATTTAATTATCTCTCACAGTTTTAGTATTATAAATAATACTGGCATAAACGGCCTGCGGCATGCAGGTATTTTAGGTTAATTTTCCAGGCTAGATTCCCATAAGTACAACTCCTGGACTAAAGTTCTTGATATATCTACTGCCAGATTATTTTCCTTTTAAAGGAAACGTTTATAACGTCAAGAGCAACATATAAAATACCAGTGTTACTACACTTTGGCTGACATTTTGTTTTTATAACTTTAGAAACTGGTTTACTAACTGGTAAAAATGCTTTTCTTCTTTTTTTGTTCAATATTATTTTTTTATTAAAAATGTAACATTACAGGTAAGGTGGAAATTCCTGTAGTTACTTTTTTTAGTCCCATCCCTTCTCTCTCTCCAGAGGCTACATTTATGAATTTGGTGTGAATCTTTCTAGTTCATCCTTTTGTTCATTGCCTCTACTGTTTGGGGAGTTGCTATCCTTAAATGATTAACAGAGTCTGAAACAGACATATCTTTAATGCTTTAAATTCAGTCTGCCTTCTTGCATCAATTATCATATTGTTCAGTGTTTTTAGATCCACCTTAAAAAATGCTTTTCTTTAATCTTGATGTTTGATGTTCTTTATGGGGGTCTGTACCTTTCATATGTAACTAACTAGTTGTGGGTTTACCTTCCTGAGTTATCTGTTCACAGGCTTTCTCGCTTAGCTCCACATTTCCAGATGTCTTTTACTCAACACCTCTCTTCCTATCTCAGATGATTAATTCTCAACCCTCATCTCACTGGCATATTTGATGATGCCTCTTTCTTGAAACATTTTCTTCCTTTGCTGCCCTCACACCACCCTCTGCTGTTTCCTCCTCTCATTGACACCTCCTTCTCCATCTTTTTATGGGCATACCTTCCTCTATCCCTTCCTTTGAATGTTTGGGGTTTCTTTGTTCTGCATGCTCATCTCACTTGCCACCCTCTTGCTAGATGATTCCATCCGTCCCCATGGCTATAAATATAATTCATGTATAGATGATTTATATATCCAGCCAGATCTCTCCTCTGACTCATATTTCTAATTATCCACAGCACATCTCTAACTCAACATCTCAAAATTAACACAGCTGAGGCTGAACTCTTAATTTCCCTCCAGTCTCTTCCTCTCCATCTTCACTGTCGTTTGCCTGGGAAGATTACGATAATTTTTAGCTAGCTTCCTCTCTGTTCCACATTCCATTTGTCACTAAGCAAGCAAAATTAGCTTTCGTGTCTCCCCTGCTTGTTATCCTTCAAAAGCTTTCCATTGCACCTGTAATAAAATCTGAATTCCTTGATCTGGCCTCCAAGACCAGGCGTGATTTGCCCCTGACTACTTCAGTCATCTTTCTTGCCTTTTTTCCTCTTCCTGTCCAGCCATTTTGATCTTGCCCTTCCTCGGACAGGCCGAGTACCATCCTGAATGAGGAACGGCAGTGCTCCTGGATCTTGCGTTCCCTGAGTCATCACCTGGATCTTAGTTCTTGCTTTAATGCCACCTTCTCAGGGAGAAGTTTCCACACCTCTCCATCTGAAATATTTCCCCCATCTTTTTAATTGCTATGATGGCACTTGTTTCCTTGGTAACCCTCATCACAGTTTGTACCTTTTGTCACTCTCCTTGCTCTTTCATTGTCTCCACCTCTGGACGGTAAGCTTCGTGGGGATAAGGGTCATGTCTTTTTATCCCGTTGTGCCCACTGCTGACACTATGCCTGGTACAGTGCAGCACTCAGTGCATAGCTGTTGAGTGCATGTGCACCAACCACGTTTGATGGTCTCTCCTGCTGGTGAGGAGCCACTGGAAGAGCTCAGTGTTAGACTGGGGTTTGGGAAGGTCATTCGGCAGAAGCCCGAAGAATGGATTATGATTTCAGAATGGGGAACCAAGTGACCCAGTGAGGTAGCTATTTTAATCTTGAGGCTAGAGATGATGAGAGTCTAAAGGAAGGAGATCAGACATCGAACGTACTGAGTACAATGCTGGGTGCAAACGCGAAAGAGTCCATTCGGGTGACAATCGGCAAACTCCACTTTGCAATGTAGTGTGGGGTGGGGGGCAGAAGACCCATTGCTTAAGATTGCAGACGGAGTGCAGAGCTGAGTCAAGCAGCTGCTGAGTGTTCTCTTGGAAAGGAGAGGGAGGGTGGGCAGCAGAGGGGAGTGTGAGATTGAGGAAAGGCTTTTCACTTCAAAGGAAGCAGCTTGGGCACCTGCTCTTACTCTGAGGGCCACAGATGGAATAGAGAGGAGGAGCTTGGCTACGGAGCAAGGAAAGCAGCCCACAGGGAGCAAGCCTAGTTGGTCTGGATGATGCGTGGAGTGGGGCTCGGGGTCAGTCTTGAACAGGAGAATAAGAAACACTTCTCTTTCTTTGAGACTGACGTCAACAAGGTGATGGTAGGCTCAGTTGGCACTGTTGTCATTGGTGTTATCCTTATCCTCCTGGTTTTGGTAGAAGCTCCTTGAGGATGGGACCTGATCTAACCTTTCGTCGGCATCTTCCCCAATGCTGACCTCATTTCTGAGCACAGAAAAGCCCATGCATCGTAGGTTACTATGTGAGGTGAGGATCTAATCCTGGAAGGCATATCCCCACCGATTTGTTGGAACCCTAAAAACCACTTCCAAGTCATATGCGTCACATCTTTAGCCAAAAAGCCAGCCTCCCAGATCGCGGTTGGCCAGGTTCCTCCTTGTCCGCTGTTCTTCTCAGCATCATGGGCTTCACTGTATCAAAACATTCCTCCCACCCACCGCCCTTTCTTCCCAGCAGAGATGGGCTTGCTCTCTTGTGCTCCTTTATTGAAGTAGGAAGGGTGACAGCCTACGGTGGGGACCAGTGGCTTTGGTTTTCTTACAGCGACAACCATGATGCGTGGCTGTGCCCTCACACCTGCTGCCCATCAAGACATTGCTCCGTTTTGTTGGTCCTTTCAGTTCTGTGGGCACAGAATGAAGTGCAGGGGAGCGGGTGAGAGGAGAGTGGAAGACCCTTGGGTCTCCCCAGCGAGCTGTCCAAATGGGCCCTGGTTCTGAAAGGTTGTCAGGCCACAGGTGTGTTACTGTAAGTGGCCATGCTCCCCTCTGGATTTTGATCCTGACGTGGCCGTTAGCTGCCTCTCACTGTGACCCTCATTAACGTGGGAGAAACACACAAAAGTAGAGAGGCTCGGTCTCGCCCTCTCTCTGCGCTTCTTTGCTCTCGCTTCCTGTGGACAAGAGGAGGATTTCGTTCCCGCTGTGAAAGTCATTTATCCACATCCCATCCACTGAATTGTGCAGTGGCCTCTAGTTAATCCTGATGGGATATTATTACTGGCTAAACAGGCTCAGGCAGGAAATGGCAGCTTCAGAAGGAAAGATTCTTTAAATGATGAATTTCAGCAAAAAAAAAAAATGTATATACTCTTAGATTTTCAATACATTTTTATATATTCTACAGATTTATATATATTATATATTCTTGTAATTTTTCTGTAATTCATTTATTGATATATATGTATACACATCCTATTTCCTTATATCTCTTAAACTCAGAAATACTCTTTCTCTTTGCTTGTGTACAGTGGGTTTTGCTGGAAGACACAGAATTTACGGAGGTTGGAATGGGTCGGGGGGACACTGAACCACTCAACGGGAGAGGCCACAACAGTGAGAGGCCCGCGTACCGCAAAAAAAAAAAAAAAAATTATTTGGAGATGTGATCCAATCATACAGATTCTGCTTCTAGACTTTTGAAAATATCTACGTGTGTTTACTTATCTTAAGCCCTAACATGACACCAGTAAACAGGTATGAACAGCGGAAAGTGGCCTGAGAGCCCAAAGCACAGCAGGCTTACTTCACCCAGGCTCTGCACATGGTGACTACGGCCTCTGCCTCTCCGTATGCCAGGTCCTCAGATTTGGGGTTCTGATGGCATTTCACAAGTCTCAGAATGTGATCTCTCAGCAGTGTGATCTGATCCCTGTCTAAATGACTTCTTTGCCTTCTCAGACCTGCTGGAATGCTACTTTTTACGTTCATTGTAATTTTCAGGGATGATAATAATAGGGATAGCTATTGTTAATGTTTTGCTTATTTCCTTCATAAGGAATATACATATACATATGTTGTATACATATACATATATACAACATGGGGAACATACACTGTATAGTTCCATTATCTGTTTTTTGTCTTCATGTAACTTTACATCGTAGGTATGTCCCCTACCCATGAAGAGGGCTTTGTAAAGCCTCACAGTGCTGTAGTCCAGTATGTGAATGTATCAATAATGTATATACACACCCTCCTCATGTTTGCCATGAACAATGTTGCCAGTATTGCTACTATAAATAATACTGTTACCGGGACCCAATGTGCCCATTGCTATTTGCTTAGGATAGATTCTGAAAAACGGAGTCAATTTTACTGTTGTTTTAAAATTTAATGAATGAATGAATGAATGATTTATTTCGGGCTGCATCGGGTCTTTGTTGCTGCACTTGAGCTTTCTCTAGTTGTGGCGAGCAGGGGCTACTCTTTGTTGCGGTGCGCGGGCTTCTCATTGTGGTGGTTTCTCTTGTTGTGGAGCGTGGGCTCTAGGTGCGTGGGCTCAGTAGTTGTGGCACGTGGGCTCAGTATTTGCAGCACCCGAGCTCAGTAGTTGTGGCGCACAGGCTTAGGTGCTCCGCGGCACGTGGGATCTTCCCTGACCAGGGGTCGAACCCGTGTCCCCTGCATCGGCAGGCGGATTCTTAACCACTGCGCCACCAGGGAGGTCCCTCAATTTTAGTGTTTTAATGCATATTCATTGAATACTTCTAGAAAGAACATACCAAATTATAGACCCAATATTGTTCTTTTGCTGAAAAAAGGATACCATCATCATCATCATGAGTATCAAATTTTTTAAAAACTTTTTGTTATTTTCGTGGGCACTGAATGATGTCCCATTGTTTGAAACCATGTATGTCCACAAGCGAGAGTAATCATTTTTTTTTTCACCATCCATTTGAAACTTTTCTGTGATTCATTTATTGGTGCTTATTGTTCTTTTTTTTTCCTTAGTTAAAATGATGATACACACATTTCCTTTGATCTATTTCAACTGTTTTCAACCTTGGCTACATGTTAGCAGCATCTGTGTGCTTTTAACAAATACACTAACACCAGACTCCTCCCCACTGATCTTGACTTAACTGGCCTGTGTGCGGACACCTAACACTGGCACTTTTTAAGCTCCCCTGGTGATTTTGTTGCCGTAGTTTAAGACCACTGATCTAGAATCTCCAGACACTAACCTGTCCCCTTGTTATTCTTTTCTGTTTCATTAAAAACATTTCTACAGATGTTTGCGTTTTCAAAAAGTCAAGTCCCAGCGTGGGTTCCATAGAGCTTGATATATATACTCAGAAGCGAGACAACCTGGGATTAAATCTTGCCTTTGTCCTTTATAAACTATGTCATCGTGAGCAAATCACGTTATCTCTCATAAAGCTCTGTTATCTCTGCTGTAAAGTAGGATTAATTTATAGTATATGTCATACCTTTCTAAGAAAGATTAAATTGGTTGGTCTTTGTAAGGCGCATACAATAGTCTCTAGTACATTGTAAGTCTAAACAATTTTTTCTTTTATTATTTCTTTCATTGGTTTTACTATAACGAAGTCTCTTTTGACCTTGAGATCAGGGAGATATGGTTGTATATTGTGTCCTAAATTTTTTTTTTCTATTTCTTGTTGCCTCTTAAGTCCGTATTTCTCTGAGTCCTGGGATGAAGTTGACGTTGAATGAAGAAATAAATCCATCAGGCCCTGAGGAGATGATGTACAATTTCCCCAAATCCGCATTTCCGCTTAACCGCTTATTTCTGATTTTAGGGTACCAGTAAAGTTTGTTTTCTGATATTATCTCAACTTCTAACACCCACATAAGATGGCCTTAATGCGTACTTTGCTGTGTTTGGGAGCCACGTCCTCTGCTGGACCTGGGCCCCATCGACCTGTGTTGGTCTGCACACCTCTCTAGATCTCAGACAGACCAAGTGTCAAGAGGCAGCAAATTGCTTTCCAAATACCTGATGACCACAGGTTCCACATACCTCTGCAAAAATCAAAAGGAACTCATAATATGGCAGGCACATGATGAGCAGGTGCAAACTGACCCAGGGCCATTACTGCAGAGTATTTTATTTCCATGATATCCGGAAAAGGTGATTAATGATACAGAGATTTGAAATTTGATTACAAGGATTCTGAAATGAGCCATAATAACATTATGAAAAAGCGCATCTTAGTAGCTCTGGTCCTCTCTTGTATCACCACCTCCTGCACAGGCATTCCTTCAGTTCTCCTGTATGTTGGATGTCCAGCTCCTTGTTTGAATTCATAAATTTCATTGCACAATAACTTAAATGGAAGGAGTTGAGTAGCTGCAAAAACAACAGTAACATTTTTAGGCATTTCACTTTGGGGAAAACTATAAACGTCTTCTTTGTTTTTGATCAATTTCCCATCAGCTCTGTAGGAGCAGCGGTTCCTGCAGAGCTTGCTTTCAGCAGTGATAGCATCAGCAAACACGGGAGGAGGAGGGGTGTGCTCAGCTGTAACTACGCCGGGGGTATTGGGAGTTTTGCTTGGTGTGTCTGAGTCAGCCTCCGTTCTGTGGCCCCTGCTTTTATTTCCCAAGATGCTACACTGGTGATGGAGGCTATTGAATGTATGGCTATCTTAGAGGTACCCAGAGGCTTGATCCAGTTTAGCAAGTCTATGGATATTCACACACTTTCTATCTTGTAAAATATAATCACCAAAGGCTTCTACAGTGGGGATACATATATATATTTCTATGAATATATATCTGTGTATATATATATATATATATTGCTATGAATCTCTTTTTTTTAACTTTTATTTTTTAAATTTTTCTTTCTCAAACCGTTTTCCCATTCAGGTTGTTACCTAATATTGAGCAGAGTGCCCTGGGCTATACAATAGGTCCTTGCTGGTTATCCATTTTAAATACAGCAGTATGTACATGTCAGTCTCCAAATAAAGAAAACAGTGCACACTTTTAAACTTTTATGAATATCATATTCTTACATATGGGATTTTTAAAATCACGTGTGCTCAGCTTTGCAAGGGTGCTGGGAGATCTAGCCCTAGAACTTAAGCCCACTGCTGAGTTAAAAGCCTGGCATAGAGAAATGTTTGTTTAATGCATGAAAAGTCATTTGCTATATTGAAAAACAATAAATGTATTATCTGGGTCATTGACCTGTGTGCCATTGATTTGTAAGTCTAATACCCCGTATAAGTGAAAAATATTGGACTACACCGTCTTCTATTATACGTTGAGTCAGATTTCTCCCAGTCATAATAGAAGTACTGTAAGTTGCATTAAGACTTGGAGGCCACCAGGGTACCATTTAGGGCAACAAGACTGTTGATGAAATTTCCGCTCACACAGATTCTGAAAGTCTTTAACCCATTCCCAAGGAGGAGGCTGAGCCTTAGGGAAACCTAGCTCTCTAGATCCCCTTTCTTGTGGCCATAGGCTAAGGATGGGGGTGGGGTGGGAGAGAAACAATTATTTTTCACCAAATCCAACCACCGCAGGAAGACGCCTGCTCCAGCGGGTCACGTTTCTCTTGTTTACTGGCTGCGGCCGTTTCTGTTGCGTAGTTCTTTTGTTTTCTCCGGGTGTAATCTCTGTTGCACATGGCGTTCGGACAATGCAGACGACCCTGTCTTCGATGCGCAGAGTTCTCTGTCAAGATACCGTTGTCCCTCACTGGGCCCAAGTCCCAGTTTAGTAGGAGAGAGAAAAAAAAAGAAACAATGGAGACAAATTTAGACACTGATGGGAAAAGAAATTCGGCTCACTGTCCGCCAGCCCTCTGTAGTTACACCCACCAGGCCATTTCCTGTGACCTTCTCAGGGACTCCCAGCCACGCAGAAGAGCTCTTGAAACCCAAGGCGGACGACAGATGTTTAACTTGTGGCTCACCACGTCCGTGTAAGTTCACTTCCCAGGCGTCCCTTCTCTAAAAAAAAAAAACACAGCGCTACTAATAACAGCAAAAAAAGAAAAAAACAAAACTTCACTTATTCCAAACAGAAGCGAGATGATCTCTCCGTTAAGATCTAGACTTGATCGTTATCAACGTTTATTTTCCATTCGTGGCCAGCCTTAAATCTTGTGCCAGATGTGTCTTTGGCCTTTGCTCATTCGCTAGCCTGTATCCTCCGATCGTGGGTAAAGGTGGGGTCTCACTAGGTCCATCCTTCACTCCTTTTCCCCATTCTGAACAAACAGCTTTATCTCATATGTTTATCTGCTCTCTGCTCCCCCTAACTCGAGACAGTGTAAATTTACCCAGTGATGTGAAGAGATATTTATCAGCATATAAGATGGATGACTGATTTCAGAGGTACCCAAACTGTATGCTATTTATGCTGGTAGACATGCATCTACTGCAGTGGCCTAGATAATAAGTGCGATAAGCAATAACAGTGCGATCTCCTTTTGGACTGTCGTGTTAATGAGCTGTGAAACCAGACAGATGCAGTCGGAAATACATAACACTATTTCACACGGGAATAACGTCTGGTTTGAAATCATCTATTGCATTACTGGGAGGTCTCGTTTTGGTTGGTCACTGAGTGTCTTCTATTTCTTAACGTCTTTAATAATTATAGACCTACTTTAGGGGGAAATACAACTTGTAGGCGCATAGCATCAGCATAAGCACAATGATCATAAATATACATTTTTTAGGCAGATTTAAAATCTCACAGAGCAGGTTCTGTACTTACACTGGACATAGTCATATGAGCAACCGTATGGACCACATATACCATATTTTACTTCATTTATGGGGCTGCAACTCATCGAGTACAACTTGCGAGGCCCGCAAGCTTTGTTCCTCGTTTCAGTTCTTGGTGGAGTGGCTTCCCTTCTCTTACTTCTCTCCCTAAGTGTCTGCTTCTTACGTGTGGAAGAAAGAGGATGCAGTAGGGGGCATAGAGGAGAAAAGTAACAGCAACCCGTAATTGATTACTGAATGAGGAAGTTGAGAGACCAGGGCTGAGAAAAAGAAATCCATCTTTTTCTTATTTCTCTTTAGTCCTGAAGAAGCAGCCAACTGGCTGATTGTAAATGAAGTGCAGTTACGAGGTCTAAAGGCGTTTGACATGGAGAAAACTAAGGGAGAAATGGGAAAGTGCAAATGCACACTCTTCTGCATGGATTTTTTATAATTTTTCCTAAAATGCCAACAACTTTCTAGTTTCCCCCCAAACATTCTCCCAAATCCTAGACATCTTTGGTAGCAGAGATGAGCACATTCCACTCGAAAGGTATTTGCAACACCGTATTAGGAAACCTAGACGTTTTAACCTTTGCATCTCTTCCTTGTCTCTCCTCCCATTCTCTGTGCAGCATGTACTGGTTTCCGTCAGGAAAGCTCAGAGCTCTCTGCGTGGCGATGCCCGGTATCTACGACAGCCCAGCCTTTTGTATCTCTTCACCCCCCGACTCCCCATCTCATTCCCAATCTCTGTGGGCTGCCTCTTTTCTCTCTTTCCTTCCCCTTGTTAGTTTGCTCTCCCTGGGTTGTTATCAATCCTTTTAGTTACCACTGTACTGCTTGCTGCCAGATTTTTAGGATGCAGATCGGAAGTGAAGAGGTTGTACTACATCATGTGAGGCAAAGTTATGCAGCTAAAGCAGCTAAAGATTTTATAAAGGTAATAATAATTCTATGTTAAGCTCTTATTATACGTTCCTTGGATACGTTCATTTGCACCGTACATGTGTTCACAGTTCATATGCTCAGTTCAGCGGTCTTTCTTCCTATTCAGAGGGTATATACAATCTGGGAGAAAAGCTTGTTTTGGTCTCCTCTCTAAATTCGCTCCTTCATCACGGACTCCATAATCACAGGGAAAGACAGAGCCATCCCCGAAAGGCTGGAGAAGAGAGCTTAGAACAGGGTGTCTCTACTGCGCTCACTCCCGACATCTTGGGCTGGATAGTTCTTGGTGGGGCTGGGCTGGAGGCCGGCGGCGCTGTCCTGCGCCGTGTACGGTGTTTAGCAGCGTCCCTGGCCTCTGCCCTATAGATGCCAGTAAAGTCTGCCCTTCCCCTGCCCACCGCCTGGGTGTGACAATCAAAAGTGTCTCCGGGGCTTCCCCGGTGGCGCGGTGGCCGAGAGCCCGCCCGCCGAGGCGGGGGACGCGGGTTCGCGCCCCGGTCCGGGAGGATCCCACGTGCCGCGGAGCGGCTGGGCCCGTGAGCCAGGGCCGATGAGCCTGCGCATCGGGAGCCTGTGCTCCG
>NC_041226.1:76505563-76506015 GCF_002837175.3 Physeter macrocephalus
TGCCGCGGAGCGGCTGGGCCCGTGAGCCACGGCCGCTGAGCCTGCGCGTCCGGAGCCTGTGCTCCGCAACGGGAGAGGCCACAACAGTGAGAGGCCCGCGTACCGCAAAAAAAAAAAAAAAAAAATTGTCTCCAGGCATTGCTCAGTGTACCCTGGGAGACAGTATCACCCCTGTTGGAGACCCATCCACTGGGTTAGGATCTTGTAGCAGTGATTGCCTTCTTGTTTCTAGTGACCACGGCAACTTGTTCTGCCTCAGAGCAACTGAACTGTACCTCCCTCATCCTGCATTTCTCTGTCTTCCAAGAACTTCACATGCCTCGTTTCTTCATATCCTTCTACTCACAAGGCACCTCCATGGAGAGATCCTTCCTGAGCATCCCTCTTTTTTTTTTTTTTTTTTTTTTTTTTTGCGGTACGCGGACCTCTCACCGCTGCGGCCTCTCCCGTTG
>NC_041226.1:76506311-76521435 GCF_002837175.3 Physeter macrocephalus
CATGGCTCATGGGCCTAGCCGCTCCGCAGCATGTGGGATCTTTCCGGACCGGGGCACGAACCCGCGTCCCCTGCATTGGCAGGCGGACTCTCAGCCGCTGCGCCACCAGGGAAGCCCAGCATTCCTCTTAAATAATGCTTCTGCCCACTCGCTTCTGCCACCTCTCTCTTCCCAGACTACTTCATGGTACTTCATAGCCTTGATCTCTACCTGAATTTATCTTATATTATCTTTATTTTTTGTCTGTTGTTGGCCTCATCCACTGGAACATAAACTCCTTGAGGGCTAAAATTATAACTTGTTCACAAATGTATTCTATGCAGTACTTGACACCTAGAATAGGATATGTATGTATTTGTGGAAGGGAAGAAGGAAGGACGGAAGGAAGGAAGGAAGGAAAGGAGGGTGGAATAAATGAGCGACTGAGTGACTGAGCCACCATCCCTGCTGCAGGCTAATCCACAATTGGCCGCTGCTTGTTGGAGAGAAGCACATGGGGGAATTTGTTTGTTTGCTCATCTCCCAGGCTGGAGTCCTCACAGATCTTTCAGTTTCTGTTCATTAATAACTGGTTAAGATGATGAACTCTTTCCACCATGGAAGACTTATCAGAAAATAGATTCTCACATCCCATTGAATAGGTCTGTGGTATTTAATCTTTCTTTCCCCTGGAAAAGAACATTGTAAGACCATTGTTGTTCCCTTTTACTTTTCTAAATCATTATCAAGATGCCGAAGGAAGCAATGCTAGTGGTTTAACCAGTGATTCCCTCCCTAGGCCTAATTTTGGTTCTTTAATTAAAAGAAAAAATATATAGTATGTATATACATTTTTTCTTTTTTTTTCTTCCCTGGGAGGAAATGAACTATGGAAGCAAGCTGGTACAGAATGTGCTGGAACTCTCAGTGTTTACTTGTATTGAGAGCCTCCTTCTAGTAGGTAGAAGTATGGTTTTGCAAACAGTCTCATCATTTGTGTGGATCCCAGGGCATACGAGTTTACACTCTGCTGCTAGGGAGGGAGGTACAATGGCTGGTGAACACGTCTATTTTGTGTCTCCTGGAACCACTGGTCATCTCTGTGTCACCCTTACTGTTGCTTTAAGGAAGGGTGGCTTTATGTTTAGGGCAGGGTCTGTGGGCAGACTGCCTAGGTTCAAATACAGCCTCCACCATCTACTACTTCTTTTTCCTTGGAAAAGACATGAAACCCTAGGCCTTACTCTCCTCATCTGTAAAATGCAAATACGTAGTTGTATTTGTCTCATTGGACTGTTGGATTATTAAAGAGATCACATGTCTGATGCCCAGAGACAGTGCCTGGCACACAGAGAGTGCTTTAAGACTGGTGACTTTCGTTATTATTTAATGTACTTTAATCCTGTTCTGGGCTTAAAAAAATCCTGTAAATACTAGCTAGAAATATTTTCTGGTTCAACTGAGCTCAATTCTTGTTTTTCCCAAGTAGGAAATGGAAGAAAATGGGAAGTTCTTACTTTTTTCATTTAAAAATGCATTTATCACATCCCTGAATTATATTAGTACTATTTGTTCATTAAAGAAAATCTGTGAAACTTTTAAAATATATAGAAAAAAATGAATTGTAAATCCTCAACATTTTTGCCTGTTTCTTTCTGTGTGTGTATGTGTGTGTGTGTGTATGTGTGTATGTGTGTGTGTGTATGTGTGTATGTGTGTATGTGTGTGTGTGTATGTGTGTGTATGTGTGTATGTGTGTATGTGTGTGTATGTGTGTATGTGTGTGTATGTGTGTATGTGTGTGTGTATGTGTGTATGTGTGTGTGTGTGTATGTGTGTGTATGTGTGTATGTGTGTGTATGTGTGTATGTGTGCGTGTGTGTATGTGTGTATGTGTGTGTATGTGTGTGTATGTGTGTGTGTGTGTGTGTGTGTGTGTGTATGTGTGTGTATATGAAGTTAACTACCCTGTGTTTCCTTTTTAACATAAAAAGTTCGTAACATGTTTTTTTCCGTTATTAATCAGTTAGCAGCTATTTTACACACACACACACACACACACACAAAATAAACCACTCTTGTCCCACCATCCGGAGGTCACCACACAAAGTTAATCTGTTATATTTCTTTGGGGGATTTTTCCCACACACGATTTTTATATTTGTTTTGAAATCAAACTTTTATGTTGTGATTTTTAATCTGCCAAAGTAATAAAAAATGAAATGGGGAAACCTCAGAGAACTGCCCTAAAATGGCTTTTGAAAAGACCCACACATGGAGTCAACATTTTGTGAAGTGGGAACGAGACTTCCTGGGATGGGTCGTTCCCTCCAATGCTGACCAGATGAGCAATTTTCAGCTTTTAATCTCCTTGGGCCTCAGTTTTCCTATCAGTCAAACGGAGATCATGATTAATCAATTGTGTGGGTAACAGGTAAAGCCGGGACATAATACAACCTTGGCTTGTGTGAATTCTCTCACATCCCACGCCGTCCAGGGACATCTGAGGCCAGACCTGGCAGTAAACCCCGATCTGCTTGTACTTTGTCAGCAGAGAGATTTCTCCTCTCCCACCCTCCTGCTTTTTGTTGCTGTTGTTTTTTAAGTTGGCTTGGAATCTTGGAAGGACATTTCCAAATGTTATGGTTAAAATTCTCAGAAACACACACTGCCTGTACAAGAGCTGAGGGTACCACATCGAGGGTCTATGGCTCCAGGTGGGAAGGGATGGGACGGTTGGTTAATTCCTAATGTCCTGGATGGTAACAGTGCCAGACCCACGTCACTACTGCAGCTACTGACATGAAACCACAGCTGAGCCTTTTCTTGACCACCCATGGTTGCCCAGTCCAAGCCTGCCCTTTATCGAATTTTCTGTATTGGGGTCCCTCATATGAAAAATAAGATTCTTTTGCTAAAAACCTTCAGAAGCGACAGCTGTAAACAATATCATTGGCATAAAGAATTTCAAAAACTTGAAAGCATTTCTTACGGGTTCTGTTTAATAATGTTCAGAGATATTGTTTTCTTCTGAGTCCTTAGATGAGGTTCCAATATGCTGTCTGCCTGGTATTTTTTTTTTTTATAGACTCCATTAGAGTTTACCTCCCTCTCTTTCTATTTTAATATTGTTTATGTGTGTTTTTGAGTGTATTTCTTTCTTAAATAAGGATGGCTTTAACTACATCTGGTGTTTTCCAGCATTATATATATATATATGTATATACACTTGGTTTTCTCTCAGTATCTATTTAGACTTAGGTAATGCTAGCAAACAGTTTGGACAAAAACATCAGACATATATTTCTGAAAAATTTATATGGTATGGGGGACAAGTTCAAAACAATAATAAGTGAAAAAAGCATGGTAGCATCCACTATAATATCATCTCAATTCTGTAATATTTAAGGCTCTCACACACATATTTTGTAAGACTCAGTAAATTTGCTATTTGAATGGAATGAATTAATCACATCACTATAGGGTGGGATTTTGACTGTTTCACATTCCATAAACCACTCAGTATTTTTCCAAATGTTGTAACTACAGATACGCAGAATTGTTGGGAAAGAATATTATAATTTTATAGAGATCTTTTTTAATTTCCCAAATGATTAAATCATTTTTACATTTTTCAGAAATTATATCTACTTTATTCATCGAACATATTTTTCAGGACATAGGTAGTTTCATATACATATTTAAGTTCTTTGCTAGATTAAAAACAACTTGAGGTCAGGAATTAAATCTTCTGTTATTGTTGAATGACCCCATCTAAGAGATGATCGAAAACGTTGCTGAGTGATCTATTCAGGTACGTCAGAATAAGGACAAAAACGTTCAAGTTTTAATAAACAGCTTTTTCTTCTCCCCGTCCTATTAACAGTATCTCCTGAAATGGATCTTCCACAGTCATATTTTTAAAAAACCAAAAGAATTATAATATCCACTTAGGCCAAGCTTTTAGTGGATTGTTAGTGGTGAAATTGATGTGATAAAAGTTTTAAATATGGAAAGAAGTGATGGCCTGATTTTCCCATCAAGATGCCCAAATATGGACACTTCTGGTGTTTCATGAGTTTGACCCAGAGAATTTTATTGCTGTGCTGTAGTTAGTTAACACATAATAAAACCAACTTTGATATATGCCTATATGATATAATTAGTTAAATGTCAAATATCCCGTTTACCTCTTTGAGGTAAATATGTTTTTTCTCCCTGAGGTTCTGTCTTGGTGCCTGAAATTCCTACCAAATTAAGCCAACATTTGTGGGGTTAAACTCATTATCTGTAGGATGCTTCTGTTAAAATGCAAACCTGGTACATAAGATGGGAACCATTAACACACAAGGATCTATTAATACGTTAGACCTGAAAGGCATATCAGATCAGTCCATCAACCAGCAAAGGGCAGCTCTGCAAGAATAGGGCCCAGAATAGACGTGTTTTTATGACAGGATTGAAGGGATCCAGGGTCTGGGGAGAGTCCTAGAGCACAGGCTGGGTAGAGAACTCTAGGAATCGGGGGTTAGCACAGGGCTCTGGCTGGTTAGAGATTTCAAAAGGATTAGGCTCAGAGCCTGCGAATAGTTTTCTGGGTGAGAGGCATTGTGGATTCCTTGTAGGCATTTAGACGGGCTCACGAGTCTGTCTTGTGGATCGAGCAGGCTGTTTCTCAGTTCTCTGTGGGGAGAGACGCTCTCTCCTTTGGAGTAGTACTGGTTCACAGTGGCACATATCGGGGACAAGGGTATGTGGTCAGTGTCCTCATCAAGCGTGACAAATGCAGTGTTAACAGCAGTCCCAGGGTCTCAGAGTCCCAGCGCTTCTCTCTGTGCCCAGGAAGAGAGCAGAGATGCCCGAGTCTTCCTCTCTCTCACACACACGCCAGTGCAATCCTTCCAGTGGAATGGGAGGTGAGCCAGCATGCTAATGTGAAGCGAGCAGTGATATTAACCAAGCTCCCCAGGTAATCAAGGACGATGACGGGAGCAAGCTGGGACCTCAGGTGAACTCCCAAGGAAAATGTCACATGGTTGGGAGGGCCCAAAAGTGCTTGTGAGAACAGCTTGGCAGAGTGCGAGGCTGACTCAGAGGCTAGGGGGTCTCCAGGAGACTGAACCTCACGCAACTCTGAGACATCACCCGGGAAAGACAAAGCCTTCCGAGGGGAAGGCGATATTTGGAAACGGACTAACTTAAATGTCCAGCCGAGGGATGGGCGAACGGCAAAGCTTGCACTCTCAAATGTGGCCTCCTGGCCAGGATGCACCTGAGAAGGCCACGGAGACATGGTCCTGAACCAGCCGGCGCTGTGAAATATGGTTCAGGGAGCCGAGGACTTCGTGTCGTGCCCCGCGCTTTGTGTGTCCCTCGTATCGGATTCAGCGTTTCAGCTCTCGCTAAGAGGTTGGACATGCTTTCTGGCAAACGAAGGGGTCCTTCGCCAAGTAACTAGATCTCATTCTTGCTAAAGGAAGGACGCTGTTCGCTAAAATAGTCTGTCTCTTGATGCCAAAGGAAATCAAACTGTAATCAAGGGCTGAGAACGGACTGAAGTCATCAAGGCTGTCGTGCTTCAGATTTGGCAACCTCATATGTTCCCAGGCTTATTAACTATAATTTACGTTTGCAAAAGGGAGAGGCTTTATTGAGTTGGAAGTTTGTTTTAATAATGCCTAAATGAACCACTGGTGGAACAGCCTGGCATAGCAGTCCACGCTCCCATGCACCTCAAGGACAGAGGAGCACAGATAAGGAGGCACTTCGAATTTTGTTAAAGCAAACCAAAAGGGAGAGAACGCGTCTTAGTAAATTGTGAAGACTCATTGTAACCCTACTGAAATATCTCAGACGGGCTAATGCGTTTCTTTGTTTTTTTGGTTTTAATTTTGTTTTGGTGGTAGTAGGGTGTAAGAAGAGTTAGGAAAAGGCATATACCTTTCTTTATAGATCCATGTACTGCCCTAAGGATCTAATTTGAACGAAAACTAAATAGTGATTATGGAATGCATACTCTACAAAACTGTTTGCTAAGTATGCTGGCTCACTTAGCTGTTACACCACGGTTTTCGAAGTTATATATGCGCCATTTTAGGAATCCAGAATTGAGGCTCATTTAAGTAATTTACCCAGTCTCACAGGTAAAGTTGCAGAGATAAGATGCAAGTTTAGGTCTCAAAGCTAAAGCTCTTTCTGCCATGCTCCCTGTCTCATGCGTGAAGGAAAAGTCAAGGAAGAAAAAAAAACCAGAGTGAAGAATGTTTATTTCCACTGCCAAGCTTTCTCTGAAGGCTGTGGTACCCAGAAAGGCCACTTCTGCACTTGTAAAATGAAGAACTCAGGCAGTTTATTCAATGCCCCCAATGATTTCCCTTGGGTCTCTCTCTCTCTCTCAAGGTGTACAAGGCACCATGTTGGCCTCCGTCATCTGTATAATTGTTGTCCCATTTTCCTTTGCCTTTATAGCCATGGTCACAAGCAATAGCAGTGAAAACAATGCTTTCAGCAAAACAGCATGGCGTGACTTAGGACAATTTGTCTTGGCTAAGGAAGGCTTTGGAATACGCAAAGTTGGAGACTTCCCTCTGGCTTTGCAGTTCTGGTCTCCACACCCAGAGGGACCAGAGAAGGTAAAAGACAGAGGGGAAAGGAATTTCTTCTCACCTCCGATGTACAGAGGGGAAACCATTTCCAGATTTTAAGGAATAATCCAGGGATATCTGACTTTTTTAAAGTATTTTTAAAAAGTATTTTTTAAGTGTTTATTTGTATATATTGCAAAGTGATCATTTTGCAATATATACAAATATCAAACCACTGTGTTGTCCACCTGAAACTAATATATGTCAATTATACCTCTATTAAAAAGGCATAAAAATTTTAAATAAATATTTATTTGTGTGTGAAAAAAGCACTCATTTTTATTAAAATAGAAAACAATGGAGAAAACTGTTTTCCTGTATACTTTTAGGAGAGTATATCAAGTTGGCCTCTAAATTATTTAAGCTATTGTTATATTCACCCAAGTTTACTCATCCTTCACAAGTGAGGAGAAAAAAAGAGGAAAAGTTAACCGATGCAATAATTTGATTATATAGAAGTCACAGGGTAGTCTGTGAGGCTCGTGCTTCTCTGCTCCATTTTTATTTGTTTCTTTTAATTTAGTTTGATTTCATTTAGCAGGCACCATTTTCAGGAGCAGAGCTCGTAAGCTAAAACAAGAGAAGAACAAAAACGCCGAATGCTTTGAGGACTAAGGATATTTCATTCTAACATCACGACAGACTTTCTATATGGAGCCCGTTTTACTTGTTGGCACAAAGTCATGAATGTTAGAAGTCACTACCATAAAACAAAGTCCTTTACATGAGCGTCTGATTGCCAAGCTGTCCTCTGCTCTTCACTCAGCAGCTTTGTAGTATTTCGGTTAACAAAGCCAATGCACTTTCTTCCACATAAAGGAAATTATGATTCCACTGAAGGCTCAAAGGGGAAAATTAAAGTCATCAAAAATCTGATTGGAGTAGGCATTTTCTTTGAAAATGTGAAGTATGCTTTGATGCATCCGGATTCTTTGCCGAGGGTGCTACGCAGAGGGCGAGTTTGGCTCTTGAGTCCAAAGGAATAATTCATATTGTTTAATTCCACCCCCCAAAAAAGAAGAGGATACATTTCTTTTAGCAGTGGGAGTTACGAAGGACAGGCAGAGTAGGGTAACGAATCTAAACAGGAATTCTATGCAGCAACTCTAAAATGGAATAAAAGCACAGTGCCAAAAGCAAGGCAAACAAGGAAGCAAAGGTTAGCCTCAGAGGACCAGAGGGGTGTCGGCCTGAGGCACGTTTGAGGAACTGGAGCAACTCAATTTCCGTCCGAGGGACACCTCTGACCCATCCTGCAGGAGGAGGTTGGGTCATGGCAGCTGGCCTTTGATCAACCAGCGACATCCTCTGGGCGTGAGCCGCTGTGCCAGAAACTGACAGCCACCAGGGGAGATGAAGATGAGTGATTTTCGCCTAGTGACAGAAACGTTCTCTCCTCATCTTCTATGAAAGTTTATGGGCAATGATCGTATTTTATGGTAATGAGAACAAAGCGTATCGTGGCTGATGTCGGGAGTAGTTTCCCCTCTAGCAAGACGATTGTTTTACATCTTTCCATGCGTTGCATCCTAAGGAAAGACACGTTGGCACTGATTTCCCCAAAGAAAATCTTGCTTTAGGTAAACTTTCATAATAGAAGAATATACCTGAAAAAACCCACTGTGTATAGAAGCCCTCTAATAGCTTTTATGTCCAACAAAGAAAGAGCCAGGAAACCACCATGACAAGCTGACATTTGCTAGGACGTTTTTTCCTTGAGATTATTAAATAAGCAATAGCCCTGTGATGCTCCGAAAGGTCCCCGCATTTAAGCGGGTGGTCATTTCCCATATTATCCAGGTGGTGATGTGATAGGGGTTTTACTGGATGATGCCACAATTATGTGTTAAAAATAGAGTAGCATTATGGCCAGTGTTCACATTAACATCTTGAGGTATAGCCTGCATCTTGTAATGATTAGAATTCAAACAGTCACAACAGCACTTCCTTGGAATCATGAGCTAATGCAAGAAACAATACAGTGCAAATAAATAGATTTCCTCCTCCGAGCCGCTTCAGTTTTCCCTATTGTGTACGTCTTCACTGGGCGTTGAAAACGGGGAAATGTCTTGACAAAGGGTTTCTCTCACTTCTAGGTTAGAAGTTTCTTTCTCACCATTCTTTGTGTCTCAGATAAGTTCATATGCTTTTTCTCCCCATTCAACTGAGACGGTGACTAAGTTCAGGGACACTTAGCAGCAAAGATTGCATCCACGTTGGGGGTGCTGAGTGAACGTCAGGCAGGACTGGTGGGGACTCCTTGGAAATGTCAGCTTGTTAAACTTAAAGAGCGGACCGTTTCACTTTTGATCCTGTGGTTGGTCAAAAAGATGAAGGTTGTGGACCAAAATGTATATTTTGTCTATTGTTATCAGGCCGTTAAGAAGTGAGAGCGTGCAGTGAACGCTGATTTCTGTTTTGCTTGTAGGGGAAACTTGTTGCCCTCCTTCCTGGGCTGGGAGGAGAGGCGCGCTTTCAGGACCCCCTCTGCTAGGGCGTCCCCTGTAGTCTGGTGACGTGAGGGTAGAGAAGAGTATCCGACTTCCCCTGGAGGGCCACCTCTGGCCGCCCTGCTGGAGAGAAGCCAGATGCTACCACAGGGACTGCCCTTGAACAAATCCAAGGAGAATCTGAATTCATTCATCGAACCAGTAAATAATTATTACCTGTAGAGCTCTGTGAAAGACGCAGACGTGTTTAAGACGTGTTCTCACACACTGGGGGTCACATCGCTGCTGAATTTAAACTCATGCCAGGTCTCGACGACTTCATCACGGAGATGGAGTTGTCTTGGCTCCCACCCTGTGGCACTGCTCCCTTCCTGAACAGTCCCAAACATGCTCTGCACACCTTCCCCGCCTCTGCCATTTCCCCCGGAGCCTGGACACATTTTGCCAAGCGTGAATTTTGCGTTCTTGTGATGGTAACTTAACCTTTGTCTTTCAGTGTCTTTGTCTCAAAAATGAGGAGTATACACATATCAGACTGTTCTGCTGCCGTTGCTTTCCTCAGTGGGTGAACAGAGGGTGGCTGAGAAGACAGGGTCAGAATGTTGGGCTCACAGAGACCTTTCCATGATCTGTTCTGCTTGTTGCTAATGTTATGTTAAATCATGGAGCTGGATAATATCATAGGCCCCCATGGCTACAATATTCTGTGATTCTGGCATCGGTTAGAGCTCTGGTGGGTGGAGGCCCAAACTGACTTGCAAGGCTATTCTTAAGGCACTCTTCCTTCAAAGCCTTCAGGGCTGCCATCACTAACCCCGCAGGATGGGCACTTTCATCTGGACATTCAAGGCCTCCTGACATCTTAGTTCATCCTAGCTCTCCAGAATTATCTTTCCAGATTACAGCGTAGCCACACTAGACCATCTCTAATTTCCAAATTAACTGATGCTTTCCTGCTCCAAGACTACTGATAACTATTGATGTTATTAATAGTCTTCTTTTGTCAAAATCATATTCGTCCTACAAGCTTCATCTCAAAAACTCTAGATTTACTTCTCACCACACTTGCTATTTTTGCACTGTTTTATTCTCTTGTTTGTTTATTTTTAGAAGTGTACAATTTAGGAGTCTTTCGTATATTCAGTGTGATAGAACTGTAAACACTATCTAATTCCAGGACATTTTCATCACCCCAAAAAGAAATCCCAGAGCCATTAGCAATCACTTCTCATTCTCCCCTCCACCCAGCCCCTGATTTCTGTCTATGGATTTCTTATCAGCAGAATCATACAATATGTGATCATTTGTGACTGTAATCTTTCACTTACAATGGTGTGAACTTTGAAAAAGTTTTATACGTGTTGTAGCATGCATCCGTATTTTATTCCTTTTAATTGATCAATAATAGTCTATTATATGGACACACAATATTTTGTTTATTCATTCATCAGATATTTGGGTTGTTTCCACTTTGGGGCTATTATGAATTATGCTGCTATGAATATTCATGTGTGCGTGTGTGTGTGTGTGTGTGTGTGTGTACATATATTCTAGTTCTCTTGGGTACATATCTAAGAGTGGAATTGTTGAGTTATATGGTGTCATGTTTAACTTCTTGAAGAGATGCCAAACTCTTTTCCGCAGTTGCTGAACCACTTTACATTCCCATAAGCAATGTATGAGAGTTTTGATTTCTCTACAATCTTGCCAACACTTTTTATTGTCGATCTTTTAAATTATAACCATTGTAGTCCGTGTGAGGTGGTATCTCATTGTGGTTTTGATTTGCATTTCCCTAGTGACTAATAATGTTGAGCATCTTTTCATGAGTTTACAGGCCAGTTGTATATCTTCTTTGGAGCTATGTCAATTCACATCTTTTTACCATTTTTAAATTGGATTATTTGTATTTCTATTGTTGAGTAATAAGTGTTCTTTATATATTCTGGATATAAGATTTGTGAAGTATACACTTTGCAAATATTGTCTGCCATTCTCTGGTTTGTAGTTTCACTTTCTTGATCAAGTCTTTTGAAAACTAAAAGTGTTTAATTTTGAAGAAGCCCAGTGTATCTTTTCTTCTTTTCTTTCTTAAGTTTTGGTGCCATATCTAAGAAACCATTGCCTAACACAAGGTCATGAAGACTTAGGTCTATGTTTTCTTGTAAGAGTTTCACAATTTATCTCTTGCATTTAGATATTTGATCTATCTTTTGTTGTTCGTTCATTTCTTCTTTTAAAAAAATTTTTATAGAAATACAGTTGATTTACAATGTTGTGTTAGTTTTAGGTGCACAGTAAAGTGATTCAGTTATATATACCTATATTCTTTTTTTACATTCTCTTCTATTATAGGTTATTATGTTTAATCTATTGAACTTTCTTGGCACCCTTGATGAAAATCAACTGACCTCTAATGTAAGGGTTTATTTCTGAACTCTCAATTCTTTTTCATTGATCTATATGTCTATTCTTATGCCCATAACTCCCTGTCTTGATTACTGCACCTTGGTAGTAAATTATGAACTCCAGAAGTGTGCCTCCTCCAACTTTGTTCTTCCTTTTCAAGATTGTTTTGGCTATTATGGTTCCCTTAGATTTCCATATGAATTTTAGGATCGGTTTGTCAATTTCTGAAAAAAAAAAAAAAAAAAAAAAGCCAGCTATAATTTTGGCAGTGTGTTAAATCTGTATATCAAATTGGAGATATTTGCCATTTTAACAGTATTAAGTCTTCTGATTCATGAACATGGTTTAGATCTCCTTGAATTTCCTTCAACAATGTTTTGTAGTTTTCAGTGTTTGTCTTACACTTATTTTGTTGTATTTACTCCTAAGTATATTATTCCTTCTGATGCTATGGTAAATGGAATCATTTAAGTTTATTTTCAGATTGTTCATTGTTAATGTATAGAAATGCAATTTATGTTTGTATAATGATCTCATGTCGTGCCAACTTGCTGATCTTATTAGTTTTTATAGTATTTTTCCCTTCTTATGTGTGCCTGTGGGTGTGTATGTATATTCTTTAGGATTTTCTATAGCCAACATTATGGCATCTGAGAAGAGAAATAGTTTTACCTCTTTTTTCTTATCTGGATACCATTTATTATTTTTCTTGCTTAGTCTTCCTGACTAGAACTTTCCAGTACAATGTTGAATAAATGTGGCAGGAGTGGGCATCCTCGTCTTGTTTTCCATCTAAGGGATAAAGCTTTCATCATTTGTTCACCATTAACAAATGATGTTATCTGTGGGTTTCTTGTAGATTCCTTTATCATGTTATGGATGTTCCCTTCTGTTCCTGTTTGTTAAGTGTTCTTATCATGAAAGGATTTTGGATTTTGTCAAATGCTTTTTCTGCAACAGAGAGGCTTATGTGCTTTTTTTGTCCTTTATTCTGTTAGTGTGATATATTACATTGATTGACTTCCCTATGTTGAACTAACCTTGTTTCCTAGAATAAATCTCACTTGGTCATGTGTATAATCCCTTTGGGATGTTGCTGGATACCTTTTGCTAGTACACTACTGAGGATTTTTATGTCTATGTTCATAATGGATATTGGACTGTAGTTTTCTTTTCTTGTGATGTCTTTATCTTATTATCAGAGTAATATTGGTTTCAAGGAGTGAGTTGGGATGTCTTCCCTCCTATTCTATATTTTTGCAAGATTTTGTGAAAGATTGTTATTAATTCTTCCTTAAATATTTGGTAGAATTCACCAGTGAATGTATCTGGGCCTGGACTTTTCTTCGTGGGAAGTTTTTTGGTTTTGTTTTTGTTTTTTGTAACTTATTATAGGTTTATTCATATTTTTGAATTATTCTTTAGTCAATTTCAGTAGTTTATGTCTTTCTAGGAATTTGTCCACTTCATCTAAGTTGTCTAATTAGTTTGGCATACAATAGTTCATAGTATTACCTTACAATCCCTTTTATTTCTAAAAAGGTGGTATTAATATTCCTTATTTCATTTTCGATTTTAATTTTTTGAGTCTTATCTATTTTTCTTTGTCAGACTAGTTAACAGTTGTCAATTTTGTTGATCTTTTCAAAGAACCAACTTTTGGTTTTATTGATTTTTTAATATATTTTTTCTATTCTCTATTTCATTTACTTCTGCTCCAATTATTATTATTTCCTTCCTTTGGCTTGCTATTCCTTTTCTTAAGGTTTCTTAAAGTGGAAGGCTAAGATAATTACTTGAGATCTTCCTTCTTTTTGAATATAGGCACTTATAGCTATAAATTTCCTTCTAAGCTTTGGTTGCAACTCATACATTTTGGTATGTTATATTTTCGTTTTCATTCATCTAAAGGTATTTTGTAATTTCACTTGTGAGTTCATCTTCAACCCATTGATTATTTAGGAATGTGTAGTTTGATTTTAACATATTTGTGAATTCCCCGACTTTCCTTTTGATATTGATTTCTAATTTCACTCCACTCCGCTTTATATGATTTCAGCTCTTTTAAATTTATTGAGACTTGTTTTATGGCCTAACATATGGTCCACCATGGGAAATATTCCATGTGTACTTGAAAAAAATGTATATCCTGCTGTTATTGGATTGACTGTTCTATAGACGTTTTCTAGGTCTAATTGGTTTATAGTGTTCATATCTTGTAATTCTTGGTATCGTCTATGTAGTTCTTCTCTCCATTATTGAAAGCAGGGTGTTGAAGTCTCCAAGAATTGTTGTTGAAATGTTTGCTTGTCCCTTGAATTTTGTAATTTTGCTTCATATATTTGGGGTTTTTGTTAAGTGCATGCATATTTAGAATTTTTCTTGATGGATTGAGCCTTTGATCACACTCCTTTTTTCTTGTCTCTAGCATCCACTTTTTTTTTAAGGCTTTTCATCTGATCTAACACCCCACCTCTCTTTTGGTTACTATTTACATGGTATATATTTTCCCATCCTTTTACTTTCAACGTGTTTTTGAATCTAACACGTGCCACTTGGAGAGAGCGTATAGTTAGATTTTTTTTCCCAATTCATTCTGTCCATCACTGTCTTTTTATTGGCGGGTTTAATCCATTTGCATTTAGTGTAATTACTAATAAGGTAGAATTAATGTCTGCTTGTTTTAGTTCTCTAGGGAAGCCATAAAAAAGCACCACAGACTGGTATTTTATTTTAAACAATAAAAATTAATTTTCTCAGTTCTGGAAGCTAGAAGTCCAAGGTTAAGGTGATAACAGATTTGATGTCTTCTGAGGCTTCTCACCTTGGCTTGCAGGTGGCTGCCTTCTCACTGTGTCCTCACATGGTCTTTTTCTGTGTGTGCAAATCCCTGGTGTCTCTTTTGTGTATCCAAATTTCCTTTTTTGTAAAGACACCAGTCAAATTGGATTAAGGCTCATCCTAATGGTCTCATTTAACTGAGTCAACTCTTTAAAGACATGTCTCCAAATACAGTACCACTGAGGTACTGGTGGTTAGGGGTTTAACATATGAATTTTGAGGAGGACAGATTTCAGCCCATAACACTGCTATTTTGCTAAATTAAAAATGTCTGGTGTCCATTTTGGTCATCTCTCCCTCCATTACTGCCTTCTTTTGTGTTAAATACGTATTTTCTTGTGTAGTATTTTAATTCCCATGTTCTTTTACTATATATTTTTGAGTTATTTCTTAGTGGTTTCCTGGGAATTACAATTAACATCTTAGTTGATAGCAACTGAGTTCAGATTAATAATTTAATTTTAATAGTATACAAAAACTTTGCTTTTATATAGCTCTGTTATCTCTTCCGTTCTTTGTGCTATTACTGTCATACAAATGACATCTTTATACATTATAAACCCATGGGTATAGCTTTATAATTATTGTTTTATGCAATTGTTTTAAAATCATATAGAAGAGTTACAAACAACAAAAACATTTATATTGTCTTTTATATTTAGTTATAAGTTACTCTTTTTTTTTTTTTTTTTTTTGTGGTATGCGGGCCTTCCTCTGTTGTGGCCTCTCCCGTTGCGGAGCACAGGCTCCGGACGCGCAGGCCCAGCGGCCATGGCTCACGGGCCCAGGCGCTCCGCGGCA
>NC_041226.1:76521453-76532208 GCF_002837175.3 Physeter macrocephalus
CGGCCATGGCTCACGGGCCCAGCCGCTCCGCGGCACGTGGGATCCTCCCATACCGGGGCGCGAACCCGGTTCCCCTGCATCGGCAGGCGGACGCGCAACCGCTGCGCCACCAGGGAAGCCCCAAGTTACTCTTATTGATGCTCTTTATTCTTCATGTGGTTTTGAGTTGCTGTATTATGTCTTTTTATTTGAGCCCAGAAGACTCACTTTAGTATTTCTTGTAGGGCAGGTATGCTAGTGAAGAACTCTATTAGTTTGTTTATCTGGGGATGTCTTCGTTTTCCTTCATTTTTGAAGAGACTTTTGCTGGAAACAGAATTCTTGGTTGAAGAATCTTTTTCTTTCATCACTTTAAATATGTTATCACTGCCTCTTCGATGGTTTCTGATGAGAAACCAGATGTTTATCTTATTGAAGATCCTTTATATGTTATATGTCACTTCTCTCTTGTTGCTTTCAAGATTCTCTTTTTATCTTCGTCTTTCAACAGTTTGTTTGAATGTGTCTAGGTATGGATGTTTTTGAACTTATTCTACTTGGAGTTTGTTGAGCTTCTGGGATGTGTATATTAATGTTTTTCATTAAATATTGGAAGTTTTCAGCCACTATTTATTCAAATAGTCTTTTTTCCTCTTTGTTTCTTTTTCCTCTTCTTCTAGCACTCCCATTGTCCATCTGTTGATAGTTTGATTGTGTTGCATAGGTCTCTGAGGCTCTGTTTGTGTCTTTTAAATTATTATTTTTTTCTTTCTCCTCTTAAACTGAATAATCTCAAATCACCTATCTTAAAATTTGCTGATTCTTTCTTCTTCCAGCTCAAATCTGCTGTTGAGCCCTCATGTGAATTTTTCATTTTAGTTATTGTCCCTTTTTAGCTCCAGAATTTCTACTTAGTTTCTTTTTATAATTTATATATTTTTATTCATATTCTTTATTTGGTGAGACATCATTCTCATACTTCCCTTTAGTTCTTTAGGCATGTTTTTGTTCAGTTCTTTGGTCATATGTATAATAGCTGATTTAAAGTACTTTTCTCGTAAAGTACTTTTCTAGGAAACCCAATGTCTGGGTTTCCTCAGGGAAGTTTTCTAATGACTGTTTTTTGGTTTTTATTTTAATGTGTGTTGGCTATATTTTCCTGTTTCTTTGCATGTCTTATAATTTTTTTGTTGTTGTTGAAAACTGGACATTTTAGATAACACAATGTGTCATGTCTGGAAATCAGATCCCATATCCCAGGGTTTGTTGTTTTTGCTATTTGTTTGTTTAGTAATTTTTCTGAACTAATTTTGTAAAGTCTGCATTTTTTGTTTACGGCCACTGAGGTCTCTGGTCAGTTAGCTTAGTGGTCAGCTAATGATTGGACTGAGATTTCCTGAAATACCTTGAACCAACAGCTATCCCACCTTTTGTCTACAGGCTATGTATGCTTCCTGGAGTCTAGCTTCAACACTCCAGGAGGCAGCTTTGATAGCTTTTACTTTCTTTTTGTGCAGTGACTCAAGGTCCACCTGAGGTGATATGCTAAGGTTTTCTCAGGTATTTCTTGAGTCTGCCTACAGTACTGCACGTGTACATGGAGGCCTTGATTCCCAGGAATATGTCAGAGGTCTTTGAAAACTCTATGCACATTTCATTCCCCACATTTTCCTGTAAGTTTCTTGGTCCGCTTTTCATTTGCCCCAACTATATTACTGCCTCAGGCAGCCACAATATTAAACAGTTGTCAGTGATTGTTTTTGAAAAATGTTCTGAGACTGCAGTGGGCTGATTTTGATTCTCAAATAAAGAGAAAGAAGCCCTGCAAGTCAGAGTTCCCATGGAACTGCCAGACAGGTCAAACAATGACAATTCTCTGGAAAGGGGGTTTGGGGGAGTAACTCCAAATTCTTTCTGCACCTGCTAGTGGCTGTCAGGCTTCTGGTTTTCATGGCTATCATGAATGAAAGGCTGTTGGTTTACAAGGCTACTGCAGAGCTGGAGAGTAAAGGATGGGAAAAGAGCAAGTTAAAATACCCCCAAAATTCACTTTTACCGAGATTCAGCTGTTTTCATTGAATAAATAAATGTTTATTTTTGTTGCAAGACTTTGCATAATTTCCATAGTTCTGAAAAAGTTGATTTTCATCATTTTGCCAGTGTTGTCGTTGCATTTATGGAGGAACAGATTTTCAGAGGCTCTTACTTTTCTGGAAGTGACTCTCTTTTGTTGTATTCTAATGTGTGTGTATTATCTTGTTTCTACCAATTCATTCTACACATTAGTTCAGTGCTTCTTTTTATTTATTATTATTATTTTTTAGTGTCAGAGTGACTATAAAATCCAATAGATCTTTTGTTTTTAGAGCTCTGGGGTATTGATATTTTGAGTAGAGAACTCCCTGGTAAAGTTTCTTTGGCAAAGAGTTAGGGAGACAAAGCAGAAGCTTATTGAAATGCAAGCAGATTTAGCTTTGGCTTCCAGCCCTGGGGATTCACACTTTTGGTATCTGATCAGTTATTAACTTTGGGTGCAGATGCATTGGTGGTAACATCATATTTTTCTTGACACAGCTGTGAGCTCTGTTTATTTTTCAGGTACTCCTCCAGTTACATTTACTGTCATTTATGTTTTTGAAGAAAAAACTCCTGCCCTGTGGTTCTTTTAAAAACTGGGAAGTTTTTCTAAAGAAATTTAGGTGTCTTTCTACTTGAAGGTAAATTGTCGTATTAAAAACAACAACAATTCAGTACCTTTGAACGCTGAATTTAGATACTTCTCAGGAACACAATGTTTTATACACCTGTTGTGAGCACTTGCTCTGTGACATTGTGCTATGTGAGACAATGAGGGTGCAACAGCAAACCAACCTGTTTCTTTCCTCGTGGAATTTTAACATATTGGAAGAAACAGCAGAGCAAGCAAATTATTGCAACAAGTTATTTGGGGGGAAGACCCAGGGTACAAAGGGTTGAGAGTAAACGACAGCTGGGTTTTCTATTGGAAAAAACGTAGACAGGTTGCATGGGACACAGAAAGATAGAGGCGGGGCAGGCATGTTACATGGGATAGTTTATTTTGGAGTTCTAGAGCTTTACTGTTCAATAAAAATATACTGTAAGCCACATCTGAGCAATAGCAGCCACATTAAAAAAATGTAAAAAAGAAACTTAGTGAGATAACTTTTAAAACTATGTTTTATTTAACCCGTATATCCAAAATGTTACCATTTCAACCTATCAGTATAAAAAATTATTAATTGGTATTTTACACTCTTATTTTTACTAGCTTTCAAAATATGCACTCCTACAGCACATCCCAACTTGGACACTAAATTTTCATTAGAAATAATTTATCTGTATTAAGATTTCATAAAATTAACCATGGAAAATTAGATTCCCCTGCTCAAGTTGTTCCAAACGTACTTCAAGTTTTCCAATAAATGAATGAAGTATTCATTTTTAAATTTAAATTAACGAAAATTGAAATTTGAACTTCAGTTCCTCAGTCTCACTAGCCACATTTCAAACGTTTGGGATTGACATGTATGCACTGATGTGTATAAAATTGATGACTAATAAGAACCTGCTGTATAAAAAAATAAATAAAATTAAATTTAAAAATTAAAAAAAAAAAAATTAGCCACACTCTTGAGCACTTGAAAGGGACAGCTCAGGGCAATCAGCATAGGTCTCCTCCTCCAACTGGCAAGGTACTTGGCTGATAAGCAGGCGTTGGGTACGCGGTTGTTGAATTAGATTATGAAACAGCTGAGATTAGTGAGGTTAAATGACAGCTCAGCTCAGCATCCCGCAGATAACAAAAGGTGATTAGGATAAACTGGAACCCAGGCTTTTTGCTATCTAGTAAAATCCTAGAATAGTATTCGGTGTTTGCATTTCAGAAAATGATTCAAAGAGTCTGGACAGGAAGGGATTTTCTGAAATTGTTTCTAAATGTACTTGGTTCTTAAGTTTGGTGAGGGAGCTCCAAAAGGAAGAACTCAGAGATTAAGTACCTGCGTTTATACTCTTAAAAGCTAGGAAATGCAGTTATACTAGAATAAAGGAGCAATGCACGTACTTAGACTTTACTTGTAAAGTATTACTATGGCTTGGGGGGAGGATCTAGTTCAAGAGTCTGAGTTGCATCTTCCTCTTTAGCAATGAAAGTCTGCAGAAGCATGCAGAGGTGTGTGAAAGGGGTTTAGTTTCAAGGCTGGAACAGAAGGAAATGGCTTCGGGGTGAGTGGGATATTGGCTTGTGCAGCTGCTTTGAAGAGTGGTGGTTGGAGCTCAGCTTGTTGGCTTCCTGGGAGAGCAAGTAGGAACCAACCTCTTAGCTGTACTTAGCTCTGGAAGTCTAAGAGCTGGAGAAAACCACTGTCAGTTTGTACTGCTATACCAGGAATACCATATACTGGATAGCTTATAAACAACAACAATTTATTGTTCACAGTTATGGAGGTTGGGAAGTCCAAGATCAGGGCTCCAGCAGATAAGGTCTGTTTCTCTGATGGCTGTCTTTTTGCTGTGTGCTCACATCGTGGAAGAATCTGGGAGCTCTCTGGAGTGTCTAAACAAGGCAGTAATCCCATTCATGACCCAATCACCTCCTAAAGGCTCCGCCTCCTAATACCATCCCTTGGGGATTAGGATTTCTACATATGAACTCGAGTTGGGGGGGGACATAAACATGAAGCCATATTTGGATTGAGAGTCTTTCCTGGGGGGAGGGGAAGATATGATCACATGAATGTAAGAATTGAATTAGGAGGCTTACTTTGTCTTTCCTACATTGGAAAGTTGATTGTATTCAATTTACAGAGAAATCCTCCCTTTAATTTTTTTAGGAGGAAGGAGAACATTGGTTAAGCACAATATCATTGGCTGGAAATAATTTTTTCTTTTTTTTTTTTAGTTTAGGAATTTTGATTTGATTAGAATACTTGTTTTCATAAGAACTGGAAGGAATACAGTCAATGGCAAGATACTGCATTTTAAACAAAATAGCCTTTTTGAAATGAACTACCTAATAGAAAACTGTCAAAGTTTTAAAAGAGGATTGCAAGTTTTTTTGCATCCCATGTATTTATATATTTAGCTTTTGGAATGTTGTAATAAGAGGGCAAATGTTGCCATTTCATAGATGGATACATTTCTGAAAACCAAACCCAAGACAAATGGCAACTACCATTTGGGGTCATTTAGTCCCTTGCTGTCCTCCAGGGCATCCATGATTCCACGTGAACCCCCTATGGCTGTTTCTGTTGATCCCGTTGAGGGCAACCCATCTGCTGTTAAATCACATTCTCCCAAACTATACCTGCTTCACTACAATGTCACACTTAAGGTCAGCTTTCTAACATATGATTTTGACAAGGCAGATGGTAATGAGTTTTCAAGAGATTCCAATGGAGGCTAAACTATGGTAGTATTTATTATTTTCAGCGTTACGATGGCTTTGGCTAGTTGAAGTTGAGTGTTTTATTTGGGAGCACAATAGTATACCCCTAAAATGTCTCAATCATCTTGACCTTCGACGTGTTAAAGTCTTCCGTAATGGTTGCTAAATGACTGTCTAGGAGAACAGAGGTCTGTTTTTTGGAAATTGTTGGATGCAGACATGAATAACTTTTGCTGGTAGCCATAATCTTAAAAGCTTCCTGAGCATATACTCCTTATCCTCCCCCAATTAAGCAAGCATAAGTTTCTTCAACTTTTTAAATGAGTATTTTGATATCTACCCTGAACTAAAAATAACTCTGAATGGCATGCACTTAAAATAAATGGTTGTCTCTTCAGTATAATTAAAGAGGTCAGTGTCACCCGAAATCCTCATTTATTTCAGGAAAACCTAGACAAAATCATCTGCTTAAGTAAGGTGTAGTCTATAAATTAGATTAATTTGCTAATATGCATTTAGAGTGATAAAAATTCTGAAATTTAAAATTGACAGGGAAATTAGTCTTATGATAGTGCTTACTGAAGTAAAGCTATTTTACAGAGGAACTTTTTAAAGTTATGAATGCTTGGATTTTGAGTAGAAATTTGCTCTAATTGCAATTATGGTACATGTAAGATAAGTCTGCATTTTGCTGTGTAGGATTTCCTTCCCTTATATCCGAATTGTGTGTGGAGTGGGTCTGATGAATTTCCATCCTGATTGCCCACATGATGCCAGGATTTGCATTTAGCCCACGTGGACATGTTCAAGAGAGCCTGCCACTGGAGCTGGTCAGAGAGTATTGGGCTTTATGAGATGGAATGCAACTTGAAAACATATGGAGATGAAATGATGCTATCACTGTTATTAGAGTGGAGGTTCTTAACACTAATTAAAAAAAAATCTTTGTATTTGTAAGGGTCAGATAGTAAATGAGAAAGGCTGCAAAGAAAAAAAATCTACAATTAGACACTGCATTTCTTCTCAATTTGAGCACGTAACTCTTAACTACAACCCTTTTATTTAGAGGCACACAGACACTTGATTATGAATTGACATAATCTCTCCATAGCATAGAAAATCTGGGCACTTTCAACTCTATATTGAAGCAAATATAATCTTATGTTTTATGATACAATGGGTAAAATCATATCTTCTATACAAACAGACATTAATACAATAACACATCCTTTAGCTATAACATCTTCAGGGAATGAAGTCCTCCACATAAATGAATTTTCCTGATAACAAAAGCTTTTCACTTTGAAATAAAACTAACTTAGAAATAAACTTTTATTTATTCATTCTTGTCAGGACTTCAATTTACGTGGGTACGTAGTACCTCTCATCTACTTAAGTAGACTTACTCAACATTGTTTAACTTTTTCTTGATGACTTAAGAATGGTTATAGAGAATTATAACACAATAATACTTTTGGTACAGCGTGTCTTAAAGTTTAGTGCACATAGGAGCAACCTGGGAGCTTGTCAAAAATATATATTCTTGGGACCCATTCCAGAAATTCTTATTCAGTAGAGTTGAATACGCATCTGTCGCAAGTTTCCCTCCTGATTCTGGTCCAAGCAGTCAGGAGAATCACACTTGGAGAAACCTTGCCTTTGAGAGCATCATTTAGAAAATGATAACAGTCTTAACAACCACATGGCTCACTGTCAGGCACTGTTCTACATCCTTCTGTGAATCAGCTTAGTCAATGCTCACAGCAGCCCTATGGGACAGGTCCTGTTTCCACCCCATTTTTTTTGAGTTGGAACTGAGCATCAGATGATTTAAATGTCTTACTAGGTCGCCCAGCCACCAGGTGGAGAAACTGGGGTTTGAAACTAGCCTGCCTGACTCCAGGGCTCGACCACCACGTTATAGGCCCAATTTAGATATGCAGAGATAAGCCATTCTAAACATTTTCTAGGCTTATTGCTTCCATTCCCCATGTCTGGTTCTCTGAGGGTCTGTTAAGGATCCCCCTTCCCCTTACTAATGGGAGGACTGATACTGGTCCCCCGTGGGGGTGAGGGCTTGGTGAGAAGCATCACAACTAGTAAACTCACGCACCCTCCTCCTCTTCCTCCTCAGCTAATCCTGATCAGTTATGCAGCAGGAAACCGGATCACCATCTGCGAAAATAATGATCTATAACATAAGCAACTAGGCTCTGAGTGGCATTTTAAAATAATTATGCTTAATGAGTCATTTTTCTGAGTATAATGTATAACGCTGATTATATAATAATAATATGGGCTCTGAGAAATTTGGAAAAATAGGAAAGTAGCATGGAAAATGTGATATGCAAACTAGTCAGAGATGATACTGCTACCACTGGAATCTCTTTAAAATAGTTTTCTATATATTTAAACATGAACATGCAAATAAAGACTTGCGTGTTTGTATGTAAATATGCAGGCCTTATTTACACATATAACACTGTAATCGATATTATACCGTTTTACACAATTGGGATAATTTTTGTACATAATATTTTGCATTATTCATTCTTCACTGTGTTCTTCTATGAGTGTTTTCCCAGGATATTAATAATTTTTGAGAACTTTTTTTCATTAAAATTGCAGGCATCATTTTCAATCATGGTTGTATTTTAATTTGCATAAATCTGAACGTATTTTTGAATTTATCTTGCTTCCATTCTTAGCTATTATAAAGAGTGCTGGAAGAAATATCTTTGTGTATAAATTTTGTCCACAGCTTGAATTGTTTCTTTACAATGGAGTTCTAGAAGGGGAGTTACTTTGTTAAAGTGAATAACTTTTCTTACAGAACTTAACAAATACCTCCCACATTACTTTTTAGAATTGCGGTACAGCTTAACACGTCCATCCCCAGTATACAAGCAAGCCGACTTCACCTTACCCTGTACACCCTGAACATTATCATTAAAAATAAATGTTGGCTTATTTAACAAGTAAAATAGTATTAGGAGTATGGGATTAACAGATACACACTATTATATATAATAAAATAGATAAATAAAGATTTACTGGCACAGGGAACTATATTCAATATCTTGTAATAACCTATAATGGAAAAGAATCTGAAAAAGAACATATATATACATATACACATATATATACATATGTATATAACTGAATCACTTTGCTGTACATAGCAAACTAACACAATATAGTAAATCAAGTATACTTCAATTTTTAAAAGTATGTCTTTCATTTGAATTTGTAGTTCTTTGATTACTACAGAAATTGATTTTTTCCTCTGTATTTCTTAGCAACTTGTTTTTCTTATTGCATGACCTATCTGTAGTTGTTCTTTCTTACCTTTTTTATTTATCTATAGTAGCTTTTTATGTATAAATTGTGACCATATTTTCTTTAAATATTATAAGGGATTCTTTTAGGATCGAGTGAATGAGTTTAAAGGTCCCTGACTTTATGACAGCACTTTTGTGTGTTCAGAAGCATTCTGATTTATTTCTGGGCGCCTGGCTCGTTTATAAACAGTTGGTGCTAGTATGCTAGTAAAAAAGCAGCTTACGCAAATGTGTGGTGTATTTTATTCCGTATAATAATTGAGGGTCAGATTTATGCTTTACTAGAATCATTGATTTTTTTTCCAGAAACTTCTACAGGGATAGAAGATAAATTAAGTTTTTAACTTTCTCTTTTGTTTCAGCTTCTATCTATTATGTGCCAAAAACAAGATCTCTATTTATGATATAGAATATCCAGCTCGGAAAGGGTAAATGACTAGGCTAGTGTATCAATAAGAATCTGTCTTCAAAATTTTTACCTTTCTATTACATCAATTTCCTGTTCTTACAAATAATAATGAATATTCTACGCTTTGGCATTTTCTGACAATTTAAGTATGTTTCAATCGTATGACTCAACCTTTTATAGGAACATTTTACAGAATTATTTTTAAATAACTGTAGAAGAAATAAACATTCTCAGGCTTAAAGTTGCAATAAGCAAGAACAGTGGTTGGTTCAGACTGACTTGCAGAGAATTAAAATTATACACCATGAAACTCTACACTTTGCAATTAAAAATGCATTTCTTTATTTCAGAAAATGATTATTTTATTTCAGAAGAAGAAGAAGCAGCAGCTAACTAAATTCCAAAGAATCTAGCAAAATTCTCACTTGTTCCAGTTTTACAAGTCTATCTCAAAATTTTATATGACTGGTTCTTCTACTAAAAAAAAATGAAAACACAAACTAAAGGAAACTTATTTTAATAAAAGTAGTGGGAGAGGGACATCAAGGTCTTAATAACAAACTTAATGGTTTAAAAAATACCTAAATTGAGCCAAGAAAAAAATAGGAAAATAAAATAGGTATTTTTGAAGAGAATAAATTATTGATTTAAAAATCCACATGCAACCGAATGGGTTGTATGCAGAGATTTTAATAAATCTAATTCTGGCCAACACTGTCCTATGTCAACAAACCTGGTGGTAAAAGTAAGTAGCAGTGGGCTGCCCAATGCCTGGACCTCTGAAGGACGAGGGCCTCAGCTTTCCTCAAGGCACCACATGACCATCCATCTTCTGGAATCATAACACCAGCAGAGTCCTTTATTCAAGTCTCTCCTCAAAGCTGTTTCCAATTCTTTTGCAAATCTTTGCCTTCCCTCACAAATTATGACCCTTGACAGGGTTCTGTGGGTGGCTGGGAGCATCTGGGCTGTCGCCTTGCTTCTCCCAAACAATGACACCCAGAAGGAAAACAGCACGGCGGTGTCCAAACGCAAAACCCGCCCCCGATGGTGGGACTGCTCCACGTGTACATTCATTACTCACACTCAGGGCTCCAGAGAAGGTGGACAAGCGGGCCTTATCTTGTCAATCTCAGAGAAAACCATCTCGTGACTGTTTCATCATGTTTCATTAGCTCATTCGACCCAGGCCAGGCCCTCTCGCCTCTCCTCACCCACCCTTTCCCTGAGCACCGGGCCTATCACCACCAGCTGCCTCTTCCTCGAAGAGTTTTTTTAGAGGGCAGAGTGTAGGTAGTTTCAAGTTAACAATTATTGTTACCTTGAAGGGCTAAAGATTTTCTTTCCCCCAAAAGAGCTGTGTACGACCCCCCAAAGGATGTGTTTAATAAAATGCTGAGTCGGGATTCCCTGGTGGCGCAGTGGTTGAGAGCCCGCCTGCCGATGCAGGGGACGCGGGTTCGCGCCCCGGTCCGGGAGGATCCCACGTGCCGCGGAGCGGCTGGGCCCGTGAGCCACGGCCGCTGCGCCTGCGCGTCCGGAGCCTGTGCTCCGCAACGGGAGAGGCCACAACGGTGAGAGGCCCGCGTACCGCAAAAACAAACAAACAAACAAAATGC
>NC_041226.1:76532223-76537423 GCF_002837175.3 Physeter macrocephalus
CGGCAGTGAGAGGCCCGCGTACCGCAAAAACAAACAAACAAACAAAATGCTGAGTCATCTTCCTAAAGCTCACAAACTCGTGGGTTTCAGCACAACATGGCACGTATTTGGAACGAGGCATCTCACTCTGGGTTTGTGGACTTTGTAGCGAATCATTTGACTCATCTATCCACGTCTCTGTTTGAAAGAGGGACAACAGCAAAGCTGGGTGAGTGGGTATTTGATGCGATTCTGGGGCTGCCCGCGAGGACGGGCGTGTGTGTGCACGCGTGCTTACACCGCGTGGGTCCCTCTCTTTCTTACCTTCCGACGTCTCCTGCACCCGGTGGTGCCACCTGCGGCCTCCCCTGCTTTGGAAGGTGGAGACACGAGGAGGGGGAATGTGTATTAACCACATCACGGCTGGGTGCTGTGTGCTGAGCAGGAGGCTACTTGGGTGGAGGCCCTGCGAGGAGGACCCTGGAGCAGGCAGAAGGCAGGAGGGAAAGAAGGAAAAGCGAAAGGGAAACGAGAGGAAGACACGCTCTCCATTTGGGTTGCCAGTGGGGTGGGGATGCCTACACAGTAGATTTCAGGGTGGGGCTGCTTGCCTGGGAATGTGGATAAAAATAGACACCTCCCAATGCTCTCTCGTCTTCCCAACTCTCCCGTTACCTGTTCGTCTTCTGCGCGCCGCCAACCGGCCCGCACCCTTTGGGGGGCTTCCTCCTGTTGACTGCCTTATGGTTTTTTAAAAAATAGACTCATTAAGCAATCATGCAGTCCATGAGGTTTTGCTCTCTGTCTTCTGTCCTGTGGCTCCTGGGCTGGGCCTGCGTGGTAATATCCCGTTGCAGAGATGATGTGCCTCCCTGCCACCTCCTGGGGAGGAACGTCTGTTGGACCAGAGGGTGGTGTCTGCGGTGTCGGATGTAAACTGGTACCTGAGCAGTGTTTTTTGTTTGTTTTGTTTTTGTTTTCGGCTGTGCCGCGTGGCTTGCGGGATCTTAGTTCCCCGACCAGGGGTCGAACCTGTGCCCCCTGAAGTGGAAGTGCAGAGTCCTAACCACTGCACTGCCGGGGAATTCCCTGAGCAGTGTTTAGTTCCCTTGCTTCCACTGGTTTTTAGCCATGGCATCTAATTTATTTTGATACGTTAAACAATATTTTTTAAAAATGCATGAGATTTTCACATTCATACAAAGGGGGCAGGAGTTTAAAATACATTAATAGCACTGAAGTTAGGAATCTGAGCAAGCCAGTCAACTAGTCTAGGGAAGGAAAACCTGGAGCAATTCTGATGAAAATGGGCCCTTTAACCACCTCGTAATGGAGAAAACTGTATAGTCTACATGGCCTTCTGCGCATCTATGATTAAGAATCAAGATGCATTATTAAAGTTCATGTAAATAACATTCCATTAGCTAGTATTTGTAACGTTTCGAGCAATGCGAAAGATGGAAAATGTCTGTGGCATAATTGCATTATTCTATGAAAGGGCTTTATGTAGACTTCCGCAGACTCTCCTTAATGTAGTCAACCTTTACAGGACTTTTAAATCATGTGAGGTGGTCTTCTTATGTTGAATTCAACATAAGGAAAAAGACTAATTACAAAGTACAGTTAGGATTCAAAATCTGGGAATATTTTTTTAAAAACCCTCTCAATCACTTAATGGGTTTTGGAAAACAGAGTTAACGGTGTTGGATTTTTAGGTTCTGCAAGGGGAGGATGAGCTTTGTTCATCTTCCCGTGGAAATGGAAACGTACATCACCAGTTCTAGTCTGCTCCACGTCCAAGGCCGGGCCCATGAGCGTGCTACCCCTTCTCCTCTCCAGAATACCCATCATATGCTGGGACTTTCATAAATGTAATTTCTGAAAAAAGAGGTGCGTGCTTGACCAGAGGAAAGAATGTGAAGGCAGACGGGGCAGCTAGAATCAGAGCAGCTATGGGCCGTCGGGACACAGGCCAGCTGAGGTGCACTTAGAGTAGACAAGGAGCCAGCTGGAGCACAGCTGCCGGTAGAAAACACACACGCGAGTCGGGATCCACCTTTCTGTGACCTTGGCAGGTGACCAGCCCGGGGGAGAACGTGGGGGTGGGTGGATGGACACACAGGGGCGGCGCCCACCTGCACTCTGATTTTGTAGTTGTCTTTGCACCACGAGGACAGCCAGTTTTATTTGCATACAAAGAAGCACAAAGGGCAAGGGAGCGCCTTACTGTACAGACTTCTGTTATTCAGTTGTTTGTTATAATGTCATAGGTCAGATCACGTTTCCCCAAAGACAGTGAGATTCAAATGCAAATCAAATCAATCCAGATTGATTGAGGCCCATGATGTCCTAGGTCCCTGTGAGTGGTGCCAAGATGCCTAGACACAGATTCTCCTTGCAAGGAGCTTTTAGTCTAGGGGCAGAGGTAAGACCTACATATGTGAAAAATCATAATAAAAATAACACTTAATGGGGGTAAGGAGAAATAAATAGGCAGAGCACAGAGGGTTTAGAAAGCAGCCCACGTGTAAGCCAGGGCTGACTATGAAAGAGCTGTCACACAGTGCTTGATCAATGGCCAAATTAATATTTCTGGCAAAAATTGTTGTTACCACTGAGAGGCAGAAATATCTCCCTTACACCTAAGATGCTCAGGAAGGACCATGGCTCAGAGATTTGGGAGCTCAAAAGATCTCAAGATATCAGTCCTTCCAGCAGCTTATTGGTAGAGATATGTGATGTGTTTATAGCTATCCAGACCCAAAGGGAAAGGATTCGCAAAAATCAGTAGCCAGCGAGGGAAGAGAGGCCCCTCCATTCCAGGCCAGGGTCCTTTTCATTCCACCTTTTCCTTTAAAAGTACATGAACTCCTCTCCCTTTTTTTCTTGATGAGTCTGGCTAAAGGTTTATCAATTTTGTTTATCTTTTCAAGGATAAGGACCTTATCAAGTCAAGGAAGGGTGAAACTCAAACAGTAAGGATTGAGGACCAATGTCTAATTTTGGAGGCTTGGGACCTGGATACGAAATTTTATATTGAATTTATATACTACAGGTCATAAGCCAGTCAATAACGGATTTCCTACACCGATTATATCCGGTATTATATAACTGGCATGATTAATTAGCTTCAACCCTTGGACCAAATTCCCTGCAGTTTGTACATTACCAGCTGGTTATGACTCACAGATTCAGGGACTCCATCACTTTTTTTCCCCACTGTCTTTCCTGGACTCCTCCTGGCCCAGCAGGGTGAACAGCCAGCCAGTCTGCCTGTCGCGCACACCGGCAGTTTCCACCTAATGACGGGAGAACAGGCACCCTCTGTCTCTTATCTGGTGGCACTCTCCTCCCCCAGCGCGCCCACCCTTTGGCAAGTTTACTTATCTTATCTGTGACAAAGACAAGAAAGTGCTCTGGGGAAGATACCAGTGGGCTCGCACTTCACTCTTTCACATCATAGTACTCCGTCCAAGAATTCTTTTTGAAAAGGTGCTTCTTGTTTTACTTTGAAACCCCTTCAAAGGTGAGTTCTGACCCAGGCAGCAGCAATGGAGATATCAGATAAATTTTGCTTCCGTGGAACAGAGTTCTGAGTTCTGTGGGGCGTGGGCGGAAGGCATGGCTGCCTAGTTGGTTGCCATGGGAACGCCTTTGCTGGCACTGTCTGTCTATTCTTTAAAAATCAACAGCCAGATCAATTTCACCGTTTTGAGACTCTTCTAGATTTTGGAGGTGGATTTCCTGGTCAGAAGCTTTTGACAACTTTTTTTTTCCTTCTTCAAATTGGGCTCATTTACGAAGACTCATGACTGTTTTTAAATTATAATTTATTTTAAATAAAGAGGAAAAAGTCAAGTAAGCTGATATTAGGAACCGACTTTAAAGATGCTTTTAAGTCTCAGATTGTATTCTTGGGCAGTACCTATACAACCCTATCTCTGATGACTTTCTATTCTGACGACATAGGATTAAGAGATACAAAAAGTTTTTTAAACTCTTTTGAAACTTTGATTTATCTAAAAGGCTGTATCTGTGGTGTCCATGTGCAAAGATTTGTAAATTAAGGCATTTATCATTATGTGCCAGTGTAAGTCAATAGGGTGTTACCCTGGGAATGATACTTTCATGTGTTTTCCTAAAGATTAAAGTCTATGTTTATGGGAAATAAATTTTAAAGTGAATATATTTTAATGGTAAAATCCTAACATTGGCAGTGTTGACATACTTAGCTATCCCATAGAGTAACTAACGGACAGTGAGAAAAAGTAGTTTCACCAGCCATCTGTAATATTTTCCGGTTGTGTAGTGTCTTCAGGTTATATTACAAGTTGTCACTACTCTACTATGTGTTGGAATTGCAGTTTGTCTAGGAAATAGTTCTAGAATGCTATTTTAAGGTCAAATCTATTAGTTTTCTGGGTTTTACAAACAACAATTAGAGTGTGTGTGTGTCTTTTTTCCCCCAGTACTTACCACAGAAGAGTTTTCTGCAAGAAAATTATTTCTAGAAAATGGCCAACTTACTTCATTTGTATTAGTGGCTAAGGTTAAAAATGAAATGCAAGTGTGACTAATTCTTGTTACTCAGCGGTAACTGGAAGTAGATACATTTGAACACGAAAGAAAGTAGATACATTTGAAAGAAGTAGATACATTTGAACACGAAAAATATTTGTCTAAGGGACTCATTTTGGTTCTCTGCCTTGTGACCCACTGAACTTGTTAGTGTGTTGAGTTCAGTCTTCGTTCGGATTTTAGGCGTCAGCCTGAGAAGTGCAGGCGATTGCCAGTTGAGAAGTGCTTATTTTGTGGAGACTGGGATGGCACTGCGAACAGTGTGGTCGGTAGGGGTCTCAGAGGAAACCCTGCAATACAGCAGCTCCAATTAGCTCAGCCTTCTCTGGTGTCATCGCTAGGAGTCTGGCCAGGACACAGGTATGATTGATTACACTTCCTTCTCATGGAAAAAAAAAAAAATTGAGAACCCCATGCTCTTCTGGATATTAGGATGAGTAAAGCTACACAGCCTAATTCTCGCTGTGATTTTAAATTGTTTTTGCATGGCTTAGAAATTTTGGCAACCTGTCCATAAATGAGACTAAATGGAAGAAAGGCAATAACTGAATCAGCCTGCACAGAGCCTCCCGGCAGTCTGACCCCGGGAAGCCCCTTGTTTTTTTGTTTGTTTGTTTGTTTGTTTTTTCCGGTACGCGGGCCT
>NC_041226.1:76538152-76573670 GCF_002837175.3 Physeter macrocephalus
GGCCTCTCCCGTTGCGGAGCACAGGCTCCGGACGCGCAGGCTCAGCGGCCATGGCTCACGGGCCCAGCCGCTCCGCGGCATGTGGGATCCTCCCGGACCGGGGCACGAACCCGCGTCCCCTGCATCGGCAGGCGGGCTCTCAACCACTGCGCCACCAGGGAAGCCCCAAGCCCCTTGTTTAACTAGAATTTGGAAGCACTGTTTTTGCTGCTTTTGCAATATTAAAGTGATGCAAGACGAGCAAGCTGGAGAAATTTTGGGGTTCTGGGTCAGGTGTGCTACCGTGGTCCGGGCAGCTTAAACTCCATCACAGTAAAATGTGGATTGAACAAGGGTTAATTCAGAAAAGAATTAGGAAGCCTGACATGTTTTAACAAGGTGTTTCAAATTGATTGGTTAATCCTCACAACATCTAGAGTGAGGAATCACAGAGAGCATCCCGTGGAGGCTGCAACTACGGTGGGATTACAACTCAGCCAGAGTAATTAGCCCGTTAAACCCAGGAAGGTGGTGAGGGAATTCCTGATATTGTACTCGGTTGATAGATTGCAAGTGATGCTTCATTCAGGGAAAATGAATTTTGAGTGTATTAGACACAAAGTATATCTCTGAGCCTTTGCATTCTGAACAAGATAAGCAAAATGGCTTCTGAGGCTTTGTTTCCTGATGCTGTTCAAATGAGAACCCTCTCTACTTCTTATTTACCCAACTTCTGTCATCCTTTAAAGATGAACTCAAATTCTGTCTCTTCCACGAAGACTTTTCAGCTTGTAAAAATAGCTATGATTTGCTGCTAAACACTTCATTTCTCACCTTCACAACAACTCTGAATGTTTTAAAGATAAAAAGAGCTGGGATTTAGAGTGCTTTTTAAGTAATGAAAGTCAGAATCAGACTTCAAACTCATGGATTATCTGAGCTAATACACATGTCTTTGGAAAAAATGAAGTCCCCTCCCTCTCCATATTGTGTAATTAATCTACCATTTTATTTCACCTTTATCATTGTTTAACTGTTTTAATAGTACTCTTATAACCTCAATATTGCAATTCTTTGAAAGCAGAAACTATGGTTGTACATCTAATGAAAATTTCCTAGTTGTTGGTACAAGTTGCAAAAGGTAGGTATTTAAATACTGGTGATAGGACTTGACTTTGTTTTAAAAATGTAGGAAGAGGACTTTGGTGCTGGGCCAGTGCTATCCTTACCGAAATGGAGGTGGCCCATGTGTTGTGTGAAATGGACAAACTGTCTCTGGGCTTGGTTCTGTTTTGAACATTCCCAATGTTTATGGAATCTTCAGTCCAGGTCTGTGAATAATCCCTGAGGGGCTGCATAACCAGGTATGGAGCCTTGTATGGAAGGAAAAAAAAAAAGATGTTTATTGAACTAATAAATGATTGACTACAAAGATAATCATCACACAGGAAGACTACACTCATTCACGATAGAGAAAAGTCTTTTGTCTCTGTAATTGGTCAGCGTGCACAGTGACTGCAATTTCATTTTCTTGTAGAGAAATTTCTGGATACATAAGCTTTAACAGAAACCCGTGTATGGCATCACTCTTCTAAGATTTCTGTTTCACTCGTGAATGTGTTGATGGTCATCTTCCTTATCTTTCAACAGAACTTACAGCGTTTGCCTCCAAGTGAATTTCCTTTCTCTGTAGAGATGCTATTTTGGTTGCCAGAGTCTTTTCCTGCATAAAGGGCAAAATCTGCTTAGTAAGAAAACATCAATGAAGTGCTTCATCTTGAAAATTATAGATGATCGTAAAGAATGTAGTTAATAATAGGACCAAAGTCAACCCAGTGTTGACTCTCCCAGGGCCTAGGGTAAAGGCTGTTATGAGTCATTTGGTGCCCGTGTGCCGGGGTGGGATGGGAAGGTAAGCCGAGCAGGGTTGGGACATTAGGATGCTTGCTGGACGAGGAAGAGGGGAAAGGGCAGAATTGTGTAGCAGAGAGAGCTCATGTGTGAAGGTAAACGTATGCCTAAGTAATGCCACGACTCCATTACCCTTCATTTATCCCATATCACACCCTCCCAAAGGGACACAGGAGATGGCCCACCCCTTAGATGCCTAAAGATCGTAAAATTTAGAATGTTAGAGCCAGAAAAGATTTAGAAACACCTTAGGTCGGCTCATTTGTGTCTGAGGTTGTCTATTTTTGCCTCCTGCATAAGAATCCCATGAGATCTTATGATTTTGATATAGTTCAGATACAAGGTGAACTAAATAGCATTGATTCAGCATAATGAATTCATTCCCTCACCCGACCATTGAATCCAACAAATAGGTGTTGAATGACCAATATATGTCACTGTCTGGACCACTGGTTTCCAGGGACAGAAGAATGAATAAGTCAAGGGCTTTGCTTGTGGGAAGCCGGTAGTCAAGCGTTGGCATCCACATGTAAACATTTAATTCTTATACTACATAATACTTGTTAAAAGAGAGTGTTTATAAAATGCTATGGAAATACAGAGGAGAGAATCATTTCTTCTGCCTGGCATACCCGGGGAATATCTTGTGGAAGAGGTGGCATTGAAATTAGGGCTTAATAGGTGAATGGACGCTCATCAGTTGGAGAAAAGAGAGAATAAGGGAAAGATATTCCAGAAAAGAGGAAGAGATGAAGCATACATGGTGAGTTCACAGAGCAATGAATAATTTGATACAGTTTGAAGGTAGGTGGGAAGGTCGAAATCATATTTCTCGTTAACTAAAGGCTTTATTGATCATGCCTATTGCGATTATGTTAGTGTGTGAGAATCCCACATACCTCATTTCTTCTCTCTAGTTTTGAGCAGGAAGCAGCACTCATTTCCAGCATCATGAGGAACAGTACATAAACAGCCATGGGTAGCCGTCACAATAACCTGATTTTCCTTGACTTAGGTAAACAGGAACCAAACGCTGACACATATTACTAAAACAAAGTCAGCTGGCAGTAATCACACTCTACAAATACATAGCATTTCTGTCATTCTATTTTATTATTTTTTTAAAGTATAAAGAATAAAGAGTGACACATTTACCAAATAGATATTCTTGACACTGGAAGAGGTTACATTTCCCACCTTTTCTTTCTAACCCATTGGAAACCACATGTTTCGTTCATGTTTGCACTTTCACTTTCACGGATCCCATTGAGAGAGTTGTACTATTCCATTTGACGTTGAACTTCAGAGTTTAAGTTGATGGTAAAGTCACAAAATTAAAAAGAGCATGTACTTAGCCAAATGTAGACAGCCCAGCATAAAGCTGAAGAAGCCTCAACTGCTCAACCTTAAGAGAGTTGTGAAAAATACGATGGTTTTTGAGAACAAGTGACAAATTTAAAAACAAGAAAAAAATCCCATAGCATTTCTTGAAGACATACCAGTACACTGTGGAGCCATTTGCATCCTACTTTTGTGTTTGCATGTTCTCTTTGAATATTTGCTTGGCAAAGTGCCTGCAGAATAGTACCTCTGAAGAAAAATGAAAACCATTTTCTGTCAGCCTTGCCTTACTTCGACTGAGCCATCCATTTCGATTGGATTCAGTTCTCTTGCTGTAGGACTCTTGCAAAGGTCAAGGCTTGGCCCAATAATGACAATACTTATTATTTAAATAAAGCCACAAGTTTATTTCTAGAGTGTTCCTTCCAACATTCAAAGCCCCACAGATTCCCACCTCTTTTAAAGGTTTGGTGTTTTCGTTCCTCCACCAGCATGAAAACTTCATATTTGTGAAACAATAATAGGTCTTCACCAAAATCCCACGTGCCTTTTGTTATTCTTTTAAATGCCATTGGTTCCTAGGAACACTGTGAAAGTGGAGAAAGAAATAGGGTGCCTAGTAGATTTTCAACAGAAATGTAAAAATTAAGAGGTATGTAGGTACCATACTACCCACAAAAACTCGGGACTGGAATATTGCCCGCCAAAACAGTTTTTATGTTTGAAGAATCTGTAGAATTACCTCAGTTTTCCAGTTTGTTTTCTTCAAATAGGGCCTCAACATCAGAGTGTGTTTTCTTTTTTGTTCTGCTTCCTGTTGGTCATTTTCTTTTCTTTAGTTCCTCTTTTTAAATTTTCTTGTGAAAACAATTATATGTAACTTCACATTTGCCCCTCAGATAACACCCATTATCTGCTCCCCAGATCCATGGTTGACCTGTCTTATGATGCACGGGTGGGGTGCACTCAGAGCTTTCTTCAGTGCTGTGCTTAATAAATGCTTATTAATGTAATAAAGAAAGAAAAGGGAGCATCTGATATTTATATCAATATCCAGTCTCTCAGTGTTCTAATAAAAATGGAGGCTTTCTCTCTGTATGATTTGTTTACATCATATAGTCCTTATGGGCTGATGTCCTTTTAGTTAGCTCTATATAGCAACCAGCAAATACTAGGCACTACTAAGACATAAATTATTTTAGTTTAATTTTACCAGTGAGCAAGACTCACTGTGCTTAATCTAAGCTTAAAGTTTTTTTCTTTTTAGGTCGCTCTAAGTGAACTTCAAGTCAAGTTATTTGATAGCATTTGGCAATAAACTGGAAAATATCCTTTGGGTAAAATCTTTCTTCTCACACATCTTCATTTGCTCTTCGGATTTTCACAAAAATAAAATAGTTTTCAATTCCGGTGATCGTGCTTTTTGATGCAAGCCGTACTTGATTGTACTTGATTTGAAAACAGTGAATTATAAAGGAGGGTTTGCCAAACCAGAGTCATCTGTGCCTTCCCTAGGAAATCTTATTTAGGAAAGGCTTAGTGTAAAAAAAATATTTATCCTTCATAAGGGAAAAGATTTGACACCAAAGTATGCATTTAAACAAAAGTGGTTAGAAATGTTGTTAAGTGAGAAAGTCTGAGAAATAAGCATAAAAGTAACCCAGTGGGAAGAGTATTCCAAAACAGACCACCAGTGAGCTTCTACTGATGCGTCTTTGATATTCAGTTACTGCTGCTTGTTACCATTTTGTCACCACCCTTCTTTCTAAACAATTTGTCATTCCCTATCACCTCTCCTTTTTTTTTTGTCACCACAGCTGTCTATTTTCCTTATTGACTTCTTGGTGTTATTCTTTTCCAAGTGCATTATTTTTCGTTCATCTGGGGTAAATAACACTCTTAGATTGGCTTGGTAAGACACTTCAAATGGAGATTGACATAAGGAAGCTTTGAGTTATCAGAGGTGAGCTGTTTTGTGCTGTTCTCACATGCACCCTCTGTCCACCTCTCCCCAGCACTATTATTTCTATCTTATTGCCCCTGGGGCACATTTTTTTCTTAGTGGATCCATGGTTGAGCAACTCCCTTACTTTTCTTGTACAAGCTTTTCCTGGAGCTCTAATTTCATTTCTTGAATGTCACCTACCAATGGCATCATGATGCTAGAAAGTGTGATACTAGAATCACATTAACAAAGATTGAGTAGTTAAGAGGAAGAATAGCTCATCGAATTTGCTCCACTTTTTTGACACACGAGAAACACAAATCCTCCAGAGACAAACTCAGGAGTAGAACGATTTCAGGCAGCATACACCTTCATTACGGAAAAGTTAAAAACTGAAGAGATGGTTATCTGGGGTCACTCAAGCACTGGAGCTGGGCTTTGATCGGCAGACCTTGGAAACCTCCCTTTACTTGACTTCAAGTCACTGGGGACGTAGAAACAGAGATGGATGTGGTTGGTCACTGGAGCCCCAGCGCGCCGGCTGGAAGGCCAATCTTAACCTCAGAGAAGCACAGTGACTATTTCTTTTGTATCCTTTAAAATACATAACTCATTGTAAAGTGTATGAAATAATTGGAAGCAGAAGTGACATTTAGGGGGGAAAAAGGCACATGACCTAAAAGAAAAGAGGTACATTTAGGGAATGCATAAGGGACTGTGTCCCATTCCTCTAGTGGGTTCACACAGGTGTGGTTACTTAGCTATAAGCCGTTGTGACCCACTAATGTTGGAAAGGTGAATGACTGTAGAGTACCACTGAAACCCTGTTCCCAGCTCGGAATTAGTGTAGACTGGTTTGTTTAAAAAAGTTGAACTAAGGTTGGATCCGTGAAGGCACTGACGCTTCCTAATTCCTCCCAATCTGAATATGATTTGGTTTCAGTTCATCTTTCTAATGTTTAATAAACAAATGGACAATAAGTATTTCCCTGTGCAGTTTGTAAACTTTCACGACCAAGATAAAGGTATGTACAATCTAAAATGATAGCACAAAAAAGACTATATGAGTAAGTTATCAATGTGATGAGGTATGTTATTGTGACCAGTTAATCTTTCAAAATAGGCCCCATGTAAATCCATTACAGAAATGGAATTAGAGGGTAGCCATCTGCTTTGTGACACATTAAAGATTAGTTGGAATAGAAGCAATTTACTTAATTAAAATGTTTCCATTACAGTCCTGTGTAAACGTTCAAATCATACCTGTGTTGGAATCTTTCATTGACAGAGCATCTTTCATGCTCCCTGGATTAATGGGAAAACATTCTCAATGCTTCAACTCAATGACTTAAACCTAATCTTAACAATGTAGAAGGAGAATGCAAGGCATTAGACAGGTCGCCGCCATCCAGGCTTTCCTGATCTTATCCTAAAGACCTTGAACTTTTATAGGCATAACTTTAATTTCAAGGAGGATTTAGAAAATTCACTTGTAGTTTTGCAGATTTGGGTACTGAGTTTTTGAAAGACACTATTTAGCCAGTACAGCAAACATTTTTAAGTATTTTTGCTGTGTTAGGAAAAGGATTTTTTTCTGTAATCAACAGGTCTCCCAAAGTCAGGAAAAGGTCACCCTGTAAGGACATCAGAGCTTTTAAGGCCAAGGTCTAAAAAACAAAGACTAAACCAATGGGGGAAAATATCAAAAGAGTTGTTACTGTGTTAAAGACAAATTCCACTGGTAAAAAGAGCTAGATAGTGAAACAGGCGAGCACCAAATCTCATATTTCCCCCAAGCGAGCCTAATGTAACTCTCAAGCAACGTGTAAAATCAGGTACTAAGAACCTCGTAGGAGAGCACTCCTCTAAGTGTGAGCAGCGTAAGGTGATTATGTGCCTCTGATGCTGGCTCTTGGTCAGGCTGCTCTCTATGGATGATGTGAATGTTGGTGCTTCTTTGTCAGGGGAACACCCACCCAGGGGCAGCATCTCCACTGGCCCCTGTAGATGTCTGTGGGTTCATTTTCCCTCGTCTCTCACTGCCTACATCTGGGAGGGCAGGTTATAACTAAGCATTTTGCTGTAGTCAGATCGCATGATTCTAGGTTGAATGTCGATTCAAGGGACAGACACTTTTATTCCATGTTCTGTCCCTTGTAGTAGAAAAAATAAGAGTTGAAGAGTGAAAGGTAGATTGCTGTGAATTTTTACGTCCTCTCCCGAAGGATATTTAAGACCTTTGCCCTCGATAATTACAAAATATTTACTGCCCTGGGGTTTGTTACAAACTCATCCATTAATGCTCCTTTGTAATCTTCTCAACCATCCAAAGGAATTTTCAGCTCCTAGTTGAGGTTCAACCAAGGTTGCAGTAAAAAAATATTAAAAATCCAGCAACAAATTAGGAGAAAATTTAAAATATGCCGTTTTTTAATCTTTTATTTGTATTTATCAATTTACCAAAAAAAGTTTCAGACATATTAAGTGTTAAAGCACATCTAGAACAGAGCAATCAAAATACAAAGAGAACAAAGTTAAAGTAATAACGAGAGAATTGAATCAATGTCAAACAACAAATTTAGCTTTGAGTTTCTAGAAAGTTTTTTTAAAAAAAAGGGTTAGATTGTATTAGATTAGATTAGATTTGATCTTTGTCAGATAAAAGGCTAATAAAACCACGCATTCAAGTAGTGAAACATATCGTTAACTGACTTAATTTTACGAATATATGGATTCTAACAAAAATAGATAGTTTATATTCTGCAGGATCATTCTGATCATTTTGCAGGAGAATTTCCTGCCTAACCCAAATCCCATCATGATCCACCCTTAGAGCATCATGTTTCTCTCCTTTAAAGTACTTAGCTGAATTGCAGTTTGTGTGTGATTATTATCTGTATCTTGCACTAAATGAAGGTAAGTTCCATGAGAGCAGAGGCCAAATCTACTTTTGTTCAATGTTGTTTTTCAGGCACAGGGTTAGCATAATGAAGCATTCAGCAAAGATTTGTTGCATGAGTGAACTGTTCTAATGAAAACCCTTTATACCATCCTTTCAAATCCCAGGACATTACATTAAATTTCAACCTGTGTAATGAATTTCCTCTAAGAGAGTGAAGATAACATAATCTAGTTGTTTGGGGGTTTGATGATATCATTATTCAGGAATATGGCTTAGAAATCTAGAGGAATGGGTAAGTCAAATGCCCCTTTGTTGTCCCTTCAAACATCAGGTGTCTCTCGTAAATTGTGGCAAATGCTGGCCCAGAGGAATTTACAGTTACATCTTCTGAAAGCAAAATGCTTGAACTGTAACTCATTGAAGAAAAAATTGACACCCACATTAAAATGAAACAGCGCACTTTCTTCAGTGGGAACTCAGAGATCTTGTGGCGATTGCGAGCTATGTTCCTTTCCTTGGAAGATCATGCAGTGCAGTGAAATGAGGGGACTTGGAGACAGGTCAGACCTTAATTCCAGTCCCAGCTCTGCCCCTTTACCTGTGAGACATCGGGCAGAATCTGCTGCCTGAGACAGAGGTTTGTTAATAGTAAAGTAGAGCAATGACACCTGCGACTTCTGAGTTGTTATAAAAGTAAGTGACAAGGGATGAAAAGTGTCCAGCACACAGTGGGATAATACGTAGAATTTGCGTTTTTAATGATTGGTTATTTTGGAGGCCATCTAGTTAACGGAGCTGAGTAATGCCATTCAGCTTCGCCAAAGGTACATCTAATGCCCTGAGGTGAATTCTGGAACCAAGGCGACTTTTGGGGTCAATAATATATTAATGATAGTCTTCCAGGAGTTTCCACGATACCGTCACATACTAGAGCTCAATAAATAGTTGCTGAATTAAGAGTGGATGAATAAATAAATAAATTTGGATCTGAAATCTCTTGATTTTGTTTTACTGTGGCTGGAATAAAACTCTAAGGCCAATAAATGGAGTTCATTTTAGATTTTACTTTATTTTTCTCCATCTATGGGCTTACCTTTTGAAATCTGGATTTCTGAATACCCTTGAAGACTAATGAATTTACAAGTGTTTTAAAAGGCAAAATGTGTCCCATCTCCTTCTTGCCATTGTATAGCATATCTTAAAACAGTCTCTCTGTATGTCTGGGCTGTGGTAACACACCATAAGCTTTATTTGCCCAGAGTTTAAGTATTTAATGGAAAGAAAAATATCATTTATTTTCACAGCATATTTTCTGGGAAATCTTTCTATTCCTGGAAACTAGCAGGCCCTCAGTGAACTTGGTGAATAAATGAGTGAGCGCCGTCTACTTAACTTCATTTGGAACCAACCTTAATTTTATTATAGTCTAGGTGTCCCTAGTTGCCTAGTAGCTTCAGTTACTAAAGCTAGACTATCCAAAATATCCTGTATGAGAAATGCATGTTTCATGGAGAAGTAAACAATTATCCTTTGGCGTGGGAAACAGATTTAGATTTTAATAGCCTACACTCGTCCATCTGCTCCAGCTATGAATTGTGCATACAATTTATCATCGTGACAGGATGACGCCAGGTTAGAATCACTGGGCAGGAACAGCATATGGAATCCACTCTCTTTTGAAAAAGTCACCAGACCCTTTGTCACTCAGTGCAGGTCATTTTGCTGGTTTAGAGAGTCACAGCGTGATGCAGAAGGAGAGGCAGGTATTCCCTCTCGATCTCAGGAGCCGAGTGCCTGTTTTAGAAAGAGCTACGACTAAACATTTAAAATAATGCACTTCTATCAGTATCTCAATTCTCCAATCTTCAAGCAATTATTCTAATCATCAATAAGCAGCTCAAACAATTGAAATAATCCAGGCTTAAGATTCAAGTTTTTATAAAAAAGGATATTTGAACAAAACTGAGTGTCTGCACCACTAATTCCAATCCTTTGACAAGAAACATGAATTGGTGAAAATAGGAAGCTTGCGTTCTAGACACAGATTGTACAGTCCACGAAGAAAATAGTAGACCGCGGGTAGGCCTTTCTTAAAGTGAATGACTGTGTTCTAGAGATTTTCCTCGGGACTTTGCAGTGGGGAATCTATCCTGTCGTGCTTATACCTGCAATTGTTACCTTTGCTCACTAATTCTCATAAAAGATGAGACACATTAAGTTACCATTTTAAAAAATCTACTTTGTTTAAATCTCTTAGAAGATTGTGGAAGCCACTGTAGAAACAGAAAATTTGAACGTCTCCTTCACGGACGACTAGAGCAGCTCTCGGGTCTATGAAACAGTTCCCCTGTCAATCGTGCAAGCATGAATCTGCTGTTGTAAGTATCACCACCTCCGGGCATTCTATACATTTCTATTTTTAAATCCAGCTTCTGAAAGTTAAGGATAAGATGGTGGGGTCTGGTCACCCGACCCTTCCATTGCCTCCGAGTCTCTGCCTGCTCCCAGCAGCCGCCCAACATGATGGGGAGCCCAGTGAGGCTGCCTGGTTTGTAAACATGCCGCCTCACATTCCTTGGCAGTGATGCCTTTCCTTGCTCTCTTTCAAATGGAAGGCCATGCAGTGCAGTGGTGAGCAGTTCGGGTCCTGCCTAAAGCTCTGCTTCCCAGCATAAGTTTTCTCACCCAGCGGCACCTGCACCCTGGGCTCTGGGGATTGAGTGAGCGCGTGAAAACCGGTTGGAATGAGCTGGGCGTGCTGCACGAGCGTCGCCCTCAGGGTCCGGCGTGGGCCTTGTACTCCCTAGAAGAAATTCCCAGAAGGGGACACTGAGGCCCAAAGAAAAGAAGTAGTTTGTTGGGGCCACACTGACCTAGTCTGGATGGGGACCCAGGGCCCCTAGTTTCTGTCCTGAGTTTTCTCTACTCTCACTATTTAAAAAAAAATTTTTTTTAAGTGTTAAACTCCCTGTATTATTATTAATAATACAGAGAACAAAGCTAATTTTCGAGGGGGATTTTTTTTTTTTATTCAACAGTGGTTGATTTACAATATTGTGTTAGTTTCAGGTGTACAGCAAAGGGATTCGGTTATATTTATATGTTTATATGTATATATATACACATATATATTTGTTTTCAGATTCTTTTCCATTATAGTTTATTATAACTTATTGAATATAGTTACCTGTGCTATACAATAGGTCCTTGTTGTTTACCTATTTTATATATAGTAGTGTGTATCAGTTAATCCCAAACTCCTAATTTATCCCTCTCCCACCCCATTTCCCCTTTGGTAGCCATAAGTTTGTTTTCTATGTCTGTGAGTCTGTTTTGTAAATAAGTTCATTTGTATATTTCAGATTCCATATACATGTGATATCATATGATATTTATCTTTCAATGTCTGACTTACTTCACTTAGTATGATCATCTTTAGGTCCATCCATGTTGCTGCAAATGGCATTATTTCGTTCATTTTTATGGCTGAGTAATATTCCATTGTATGTATCTACCACATCTTCTTTATCCATTCATCTGTCCATGGACATTTAGGTTGCTACCATGTCTTGGCTATTGTGAATAGTGCTGATATGAACATTGGGGTGCATGTATCTTTTTGAATTAGAGTTTTCATCTTTTCTGGATACATGTCCAGGAGTGGGATTGCTAGATCATCTGGTAACTCTATTTTTAGTTTTTTAAGGAACCTCCATACTGTTTTCCATAGTGGCTGCACCAATTTACATTCAAGGGAGATTTTTCGTGTTCCAGGATGTATTCACATTAACAAGATTTTATTTATCTTAAAGATAAATGTTAACAGATCAGCCACTTTATATCTTTTATTCTCCAACCATAGGTTTATGTTGTCGTCAAAGTCATTATCAAAATTTTTATGACCAGATCTAGAATCTGTGTGAATTATTAAAAGCTATATGATACCATAAGCCCCATCCTTGAGCTGTCTCAGCAGAGATGTAGAGGAAAGCATACTTATGCCCTTGGATCTAAATGACATTTCCCCATATTAATCGTACTATAGGATTTGAAAGGTTGGGATGACATGTATATTAAAGGAATAGCATTTTTAAGAGAAGATGGTCTTTACATTTCTTAGATTTCAGTATCACCTGTTTTAACTTTTTGGCACAAAAGTAAGAAAGGGCTTTTAACCAAATAGAAAGAACATACACTACTTATGATAAATAAAATGTCTCGGTAACGTGATTTTGAGTCTAACAAGTCTAAAATGAAAGATTCATAGTGAATCTGACCTTTCAATGATAGAAAACTCTTACGGGGCTATTTTCAGTTATAGGTTGTACTATTTCGGTTAGAGGTTATAGGTCATTCCGATATTTGTACGCTCTTTTTATTAGTGTCTCCAAAATCTTATTTTATATTTCCATGTTGTATCAAAATTAGGAAAATATTATCAGGTTATCCCTCATGGAAGGTTGTTTCATATTATCATACTTCCTTTTAGATGCTTTTACTATAGTTTCCTACAGAATATGACAAAAATGTGCGCGTAGTCCAGGCAGCTGCAAGTTAGCATGGGAAAATATTCACGTGCATTTGTTATGGATAAGCATCTCTCCCCTCCCATAGCCAGCCAGGAGAAAAAATAGCAATTATAAGAACTCTATCCACTTCTAATAGAAATTCCCCTGCTGAATTTTCTTATTTCCTTCAACCAAGGAGGAAGAACAGCTGAATAAATGGAGGTAGGTCTGTGAACATGAACAAACATTTTCCACAGGGGAGTGTGTGTTAGGCTTTGTACGTAGAACCCAGACGGGTGGGAAATTGGAAATTAGATTTATGAGATACCGATGCCGATTCTTTTCTCAACTTAACAGCCCATTGTCTTCAGGGGACTCTGTGTTTCTCACAGGTGAAGGAGGGAATCCAGAGTGAGACACTACAGAGGAGGAGGAAGTCCTAGATGGACATGGTTTCAAAATAGATGCTAATGTGCAGGATTCATAAGCCTACGGGCTGAGGTGGAACTATTTCAGTTGTAAGAGTTTTAAAAAATAGAAGGAGAGTAGCTGTGAGACAAACGCTTCAGAACACTGGAGCTACAAGAAAAACTCACAGCTGGGTCTGAGTAAAACAGTCCCCTCCTGCATATGGTGGTTTCTAGGTACCAGTGGGAAGGCCCATGGCAGAGTTATTATGTTTCCCAAACCCAGGGAAGGAAATCCAATACTCTCCTGCATTCACCCTCTGAACAAGCTTCATTTTATTCCGGGGGAAACAAACTGAAATTTCAGCATGGGCAAGATGACTGTTTCAGACGCAGAAACGTGGAGAATATTGCTAACAGAGTGTAACTCCTAATCAGGCTTGTTTATCCACCCTGGGAGCCACGGCGGGTCACGCCATTTGCTTGGTGCCTTGTGGTCTGCTCTGACGCCTAGTTGGACAGGAAGTCCTTAAGATTAAAGATTGAACTTTTATGGGCTCCTGCCTGCCTGCTTCAAGCTATTAACTGAAGAGAACTATAACTAGGAGTCCATTTCTAGAAGGGATATTAACAATCATTTGCGTGTGTGTGTTCAGGATGAAAAGTAAGAGGAAATCAAGGTGGAGTCATAGGGGGAAGAAGCACTAACTAGAAACCAGCAAAGTAATTGGGATATTGGAAATAAAAGAGTTTCTGGGTTGAGGTAGAACTTTCTCGTTTAAGATCAGCATCGCATATATAATTAAAACAAAATTGATAAGGAACGCAGAATACTAGGATATTAATAGATAGGCCAAATAAAAGATTGCATCTTACTCTCTGCAGCTGCCTTTCACAAAGGACTTAATTTTTTCCCCCAGAACGATATCTTGGCAAATAGAAACAAGTAAATATTTGAGGAAAGTAAAACTGCCTGTGAGTGCAGGCAAGAGGCCGTTAGTCCTCGTTCAGCCCGTCTTGATGTTTTGGCTCATTGTACAATTGTTTAAATGGAGCACGTTTTGAAAATCTCGTCATTGGTGGGTGACTTAACGGTTCTGTCCTTGATGTACACGCCACTTAGTTTTAGACTTTTATACATAGTACTTGTCAGGGTAGGGAAACAAGGTGCCATGTATGATTAAGTCAGACTTGAAAAAACACTTTAGTGTTTCAGAATGAATAATTGTTAATACAGGAGGAAATTCATACTGTATTAAGTTCCCATGAATGTTGCTTTTAGGATGGTTTTAAAACTCATGACTCTGAATATAAGTTTTTAGATTTTTTTTTTCTTTTTTTTTTTTTTTTGCCGTACGCGGGCCTCTCACCGTTGTGGCCTCTCCCGTTGCGGAGCACAGGCTCCGGACGCGCAGGCCCAGCGGCCACGGCTCACGGGCCCAGCCGCTCCGCGGCATGTGGGATGAAATAATCCAGGCTTAAGATTCAAGTTTTTATAAAAAAGGATATTTGAACAAAACTGAGTGTCTGCACCACTAATTCCAATCCTTTGACAAGAAACATGAATTGGTGAAAATAGGAAGCTTGCGTTCTAGACACAGATTGTACAGTCCACGAAGAAAATAGTAGACCGCGGGTAGGCCTTTCTTAAAGTGAATGACTGTGTTCTAGAGATTTTCCTCGGGACTTTGCAGTGGGGAATCTATCCTGTCGTGCTTATACCTGCAATTGTTACCTTTGCTCACTAATTCTCATAAAAGATGAGACACATTAAGTTACCATTTTAAAAAATCTACTTTGTTTAAATCTCTTAGAAGATTGTGGAAGCCACTGTAGAAACAGAAAATTTGAACGTCTCCTTCACGGACGACTAGAGCAGCTCTCGGGTCTATGAAACAGTTCCCCTGTCAATCGTGCAAGCATGAATCTGCTGTTGTAAGTATCACCACCTCCGGGCATTCTATACATTTCTATTTTTAAATCCAGCTTCTGAAAGTTAAGGATAAGATGGTGGGGTCTGGTCACCCGACCCTTCCATTGCCTCCGAGTCTCTGCCTGCTCCCAGCAGCCGCCCAACATGATGGGGAGCCCAGTGAGGCTGCCTGGTTTGTAAACATGCCGCCTCACATTCCTTGGCAGTGATGCCTTTCCTTGCTCTCTTTCAAATGGAAGGCCATGCAGTGCAGTGGTGAGCAGTTCGGGTCCTGCCTAAAGCTCTGCTTCCCAGCATAAGTTTTCTCACCCAGCGGCACCTGCACCCTGGGCTCTGGGGATTGAGTGAGCGCGTGAAAACCGGTTGGAATGAGCTGGGCGTGCTGCACGAGCGTCGCCCTCAGGGTCCGGCGTGGGCCTTGTACTCCCTAGAAGAAATTCCCAGAAGGGGACACTGAGGCCCAAAGAAAAGAAGTAGTTTGTTGGGGCCACACTGACCTAGTCTGGATGGGGACCCAGGGCCCCTAGTTTCTGTCCTGAGTTTTCTCTACTCTCACTATTTAAAAAAAAATTTTTTTTAAGTGTTAAACTCCCTGTATTATTATTAATAATACAGGGAACAAAGCTAATTTTCGAGGGGGATTTTTTTTTTTATTCAACAGTGGTTGATTTACAATATTGTGTTAGTTTCAGGTGTACAGCAAAGGGATTCGGTTATATTTATATGTTTATATGTATATATATACACATATATATTTGTTTTCAGATTCTTTTCCATTATAGTTTATTATAACTTATTGAATATAGTTACCTGTGCTATACAATAGGTCCTTGTTGTTTACCTATTTTATATATAGTAGTGTGTATCAGTTAATCCCAAACTCCTAATTTATCCCTCTCCCACCCCATTTCCCCTTTGGTAGCCATAAGTTTGTTTTCTATGTCTGTGAGTCTGTTTTGTAAATAAGTTCATTTGTATATTTCAGATTCCATATACATGTGATATCATATGATATTTATCTTTCAATGTCTGACTTACTTCACTTAGTATGATCATCTTTAGGTCCATCCATGTTGCTGCAAATGGCATTATTTCGTTCATTTTTATGGCTGAGTAATATTCCATTGTATGTATCTACCACATCTTCTTTATCCATTCATCTGTCCATGGACATTTAGGTTGCTACCATGTCTTGGCTATTGTGAATAGTGCTGATATGAACATTGGGGTGCATGTATCTTTTTGAATTAGAGTTTTCATCTTTTCTGGATACATGTCCAGGAGTGGGATTGCTAGATCATCTGGTAACTCTATTTTTAGTTTTTTAAGGAACCTCCATACTGTTTTCCATAGTGGCTGCACCAATTTACATTCAAGGGAGATTTTTCGTGTTCCAGGATGTATTCACATTAACAAGATTTTATTTATCTTAAAGATAAATGTTAACAGATCAGCCACTTTATATCTTTTATTCTCCAACCATAGGTTTATGTTGTCGTCAAAGTCATTATCAAAATTTTTATGACCAGATCTAGAATCTGTGTGAATTATTAAAAGCTATATGATACCATAAGCCCCATCCTTGAGCTGTCTCAGCAGAGATGTAGAGGAAAGCATACTTATGCCCTTGGATCTAAATGACATTTCCCCATATTAATCGTACTATAGGATTTGAAAGGTTGGGATGACATGTATATTAAAGGAATAGCATTTTTAAGAGAAGATGGTCTTTACATTTCTTAGATTTCAGTATCACCTGTTTTAACTTTTTGGCACAAAAGTAAGAAAGGGCTTTTAACCAAATAGAAAGAACATACACTACTTATGATAAATAAAATGTCTCGGTAACGTGATTTTGAGTCTAACAAGTCTAAAATGAAAGATTCATAGTGAATCTGACCTTTCAATGATAGAAAACTCTTACGGGGCTATTTTCAGTTATAGGTTGTACTATTTCGGTTAGAGGTTATAGGTCATTCCGATATTTGTACGCTCTTTTTATTAGTGTCTCCAAAATCTTATTTTATATTTCCATGTTGTATCAAAATTAGGAAAATATTATCAGGTTATCCCTCATGGAAGGTTGTTTCATATTATCATACTTCCTTTTAGATGCTTTTACTATAGTTTCCTACAGAATATGACAAAAATGTGCGCGTAGTCCAGGCAGCTGCAAGTTAGCATGGGAAAATATTCACGTGCATTTGTTATGGATAAGCATCTCTCCCCTCCCATAGCCAGCCAGGAGAAAAAATAGCAATTATAAGAACTCTATCCACTTCTAATAGAAATTCCCCTGCTGAATTTTCTTATTTCCTTCAACCAAGGAGGAAGAACAGCTGAATAAATGGAGGTAGGTCTGTGAACATGAACAAACATTTTCCACAGGGGAGTGTGTGTTAGGCTTTGTACGTAGAACCCAGACGGGTGGGAAATTGGAAATTAGATTTATGAGATACCGATGCCGATTCTTTTCTCAACTTAACAGCCCATTGTCTTCAGGGGACTCTGTGTTTCTCACAGGTGAAGGAGGGAATCCAGAGTGAGACACTACAGAGGAGGAGGAAGTCCTAGATGGACATGGTTTCAAAATAGATGCTAATGTGCAGGATTCATAAGCCTACGGGCTGAGGTGGAACTATTTCAGTTGTAAGAGTTTTAAAAAATAGAAGGAGAGTAGCTGTGAGACAAACGCTTCAGAACACTGGAGCTACAAGAAAAACTCACAGCTGGGTCTGAGTAAAACAGTCCCCTCCTGCATATGGTGGTTTCTAGGTACCAGTGGGAAGGCCCATGGCAGAGTTATTATGTTTCCCAAACCCAGGGAAGGAAATCCAATACTCTCCTGCATTCACCCTCTGAACAAGCTTCATTTTATTCCGGGGGAAACAAACTGAAATTTCAGCATGGGCAAGATGACTGTTTCAGACGCAGAAACGTGGAGAATATTGCTAACAGAGTGTAACTCCTAATCAGGCTTGTTTATCCACCCTGGGAGCCACGGCGGGTCACGCCATTTGCTTGGTGCCTTGTGGTCTGCTCTGACGCCTAGTTGGACAGGAAGTCCTTAAGATTAAAGATTGAACTTTTATGGGCTCCTGCCTGCCTGCTTCAAGCTATTAACTGAAGAGAACTATAACTAGGAGTCCATTTCTAGAAGGGATATTAACAATCATTTGCGTGTGTGTGTTCAGGATGAAAAGTAAGAGGAAATCAAGGTGGAGTCATAGGGGGAAGAAGCACTAACTAGAAACCAGCAAAGTAATTGGGATATTGGAAATAAAAGAGTTTCTGGGTTGAGGTAGAACTTTCTCGTTTAAGATCAGCATCGCATATATAATTAAAACAAAATTGATAAGGAACGCAGAATACTAGGATATTAATAGATAGGCCAAATAAAAGATTGCATCTTACTCTCTGCAGCTGCCTTTCACAAAGGACTTAATTTTTTCCCCCAGAACGATATCTTGGCAAATAGAAACAAGTAAATATTTGAGGAAAGTAAAACTGCCTGTGAGTGCAGGCAAGAGGCCGTTAGTCCTCGTTCAGCCCGTCTTGACGTTTTGGCTCATTGTACAATTGTTTAAATGGAGCACGTTTTGAAAATCTCGTCATTGGTGGGTGACTTAACGGTTCTGTCCTTGATGTACACGCCACTTAGTTTTAGACTTTTATACATAGTACTTGTCAGGGTAGGGAAACAAGGTGCCATGTATGATTAAGTCAGACTTGAAAAAACACTTTAGTGTTTCAGAATGAATAATTGTTAATACAGGAGGAAATTCATACTGTATTAAGTTCCCATGAATGTTGCTTTTAGGATGGTTTTAAAACTCATGACTCTGAATATAAGTTTTTAGATTTTTTTTTTCTTTTTTTTTTTTTTTTGCCGTACGCGGGCCTCTCACCGTTGTGGCCTCTCCCGTTGCGGAGCACAGGCTCCGGACGCGCAGGCTCAGCGGCCACGGCTCACGGGCCCAGCCGGTCCGCGGCATGTGGGATCTTCCCGGACCGGGGCACGAACCCGCGTCCCCTGCATCGGCAGGCGGACTCTCAACCACTGCGCCGCCAGGGAAGCCCCTGAATAGAAGTTTTTAGAAATGACTGGAAGCTTTGGAATTTTGGAAGTGTGTGCGCGCGTACGCATGTTGGGGGAAGGTTCGCTTCATCATATAAATGAAACTGTGTTAATGTTGTATGAGAAGAAAGTCTTAAAACATTTGATTCATTCTAATTCTCTGTTGAAGTGCAAGGAAACCAATACTCACTTAATAAATTTTATTCAGATCAAGTCACAAAAATATGAAAATAATTCTTAATGTGGAAAATAGTAGAATTTGACAATTTCTTATCAATGAAGCATCTGCTTTTTAATACATAACAGTGGGGCTTCCCTGGTGGTGCAGTGGTTAAGAATCCACCTGCCAATGCAGGGGACACGGGTTCGAGCCCTGGTCCGCGAAGATCCCACGTGCCGCGGAGCAACTAAGCCCGTGCGCCACAACTACCGAGCCTGTGCTCTAGAGCCTGCGAGCCACAACTACTGAGCCCACGTGCCACAACTACTGAAGCCCACGTGCCTAGAGCCTGTGCTCCACAACAAGAGAAGCCACCGCAATGAGAAGCCCGCGCACCGCAACGAAGAGTAGCCCCGGCTCGCCGCAACTAGAGAAAGCCCACACGCAGCAACGAAGACCCAATGCAGCCAAAAATAAAAAAATAAATAAATTTAAAACAAAAAAACAAAAACAAAACATAACAGTAATTATGTACATTAATTTAATGTTCGTTGGAAAACTAGAAAGTGAAAAGTTTGGCTTTAGGAAGAAAAATCCCTTCTAAAAGGAATAGCAATGGAAGCTTCATGTTTTGGGAGAACAAAAATACTAGAAATTTTTTTTTTTTTTTTTTTTTTTTTTTTTTTTTTTGCGGTACGCGGGCCTCTCACCGCTGCGGCCTCTCCCGTTGTGGAGCACGGGCTCCGGACATGCAGGCTCTGCAGCCATGGCCCACGGGCCCAGCCGCTCCGCGGCACGTGGGATCCTCCCAGACCGAGGCACGAACCCGCGTCCCCCGCATCGGCAGGCGGACCCTCAACCACTGCGCCACCAGGGAAGCCCCTAGAAATTTTAAAAATAAAATTTGATATATATTCAATTTAGGAAATTTGAAAAACAAAAAACAGCGAAAAATGCAAAGAAGGAAATAACAGTAATTCATAATCTCCCCTGCCATTGATAACCGCTGCTACTGTTTTGGTTTTCTTCATTTCAGCTCCTTTTCTGTGCTCATATATTATCTTTAAGTCTCTCTGTACTGATCCAGCAAAGCCAGTATTTTTCGAAAATGGGATCTGTTTTGTAATTTGTTTTTGCATATGACAATCAGAATACTTTCTGATTTCATTGTTCTTTCACAGCTCACATTATAATTTATTTATTTAATCAATCCCCTGTTGTTGGCATTTAGTTTGGTTAGAATTCTTTAGTAGCAGGAATTTAAGTGGAAAGTTGCCTTAATGCTAACCACTCTGGGCTTCTCCCAGCGCAGCTGTGTGTGAGGGTGATGTATTTATCACCTTCCTTGGAGTAAACTCCTTCATGCTCTCTGCCCACACTTCTACCTGGAGCTCTTCTTTCTAGACTTCCCTACTGAAACGCTCTCACTCAACTCTTCTATTAGCTAACATCAAACTGCTAAATGTGGTTTGGACTTTGCACTGTAGTAAAAAAAAAAAATTCTAAACATCTGTCTTGGAGGTTTTTCTTTGGATCACGTGGATTCTTCAGACCCTGGATATTATTTTCACCCATTTTAGGTACACAGCTTTAATTCTTAAATACTAAAATAGATCGTCCTTGTGCAGATTTCCTCAGACACCCCAAATGTAGCTTCCTTCCAGTCTGTAATAGCCCATTTTACACTTGTCTGACAGGGCTAAGAATGCCTACTTTCCTGTTATTTTCCTCTTTTTGGTCTTTATATAGATAATATTTTGTAAACAAAAGGTGCACATTTTATAGCAGGACCGAGACGTCCAGTTGCTTAGGAAAAGGAGGTGTCTTCCCGTGAAGGTGCTGAGATTGCCTCGCTGTCTGCAGCTATGCTCTGCAGGTGGGCTTTCACCCTGGCGCCCAGGGAGACCCACTGCTTGATGAACTTTGGTCCTAATACTTTCAAGGGAAGGAAAGTTTCTCACACTTCATGCATGTAACGAATGACATGAGAAATAGGGTCCACGTTGAGCGGAAAATCCTGGCATTCTTTGGAGCCTCATCCTTAGAAGTTCTTCCTTTTGTTCTTTGCATCCACTGAGAGACACAAACCCAGAAGTGATCCTGAAGGAGCCATTCTCTTTTCATAGACTTTCCATTCTTTCCATCACTTTTTTTTTTTTTTGAGAAAGAGGAAATGAGCGTTCACTTATTATTCCTGGTGGCTTCCCCATGATTCTTTTTCTTCCAAGCCAAGCTCGTGACTGAGCTGGTTGCTTACAGAGCCTGTGAAGAAAGCCAGGTGCCGGCTTGGTTAGGCTCTGATGACTATGCCTTACGTGAAGTCTGTGACCACACGACACGAGTTCTCACAGGTGTCAATGCGTGCTTGTGCGTAGCGCCAGGAGACTGTGAATCTACACCCAAGATCTGAGATTGTTGCCAGGGCCGCTATGAAATAGAAATGACAGAAAAAGCCCGGTGATAAAAGGCATGTTGAATTTTGTTCACCTGAATATAGTAAATTAAACTAAGTAAACCAGAGGGATCACAGAGTGAGAAACAGAAACAAAAAACTACGCGAACTAATTAACATGTTAACACTCCCCCAGCAGCTATGATTGACACTTAAGAGTTAAGCTAGTCTGTTTGTTTTTAAGGCCAAGTCCCCACCGCCTGAAAATCACACAGTAGGGCCTGCCTGGCAGCCTGTGGCCAAATGTGAGGAGGAGGAGAGGCCTGAGGAGTCCCTTGAAGGAGCAGCTGTTTGCACCCTCACTCCTGACCCGCGGGCTGACTCAGGCTGGCTCTGCTCAAAGCCCTTTCTCTCTCCCCTCCGAGCCGCCTGCTAGCCAAGGAATAGAAGCTGGGCATGTGCTCGTTTCAGGGACTTCAGGAAACACATGCCGCAATTACCTCCCGAAGCAGGAGGGAGAGGGACTCTAAGTGGTGACAGCTTTCAGGACGGTGGTCCATCCAGAGGCGACTTTTACTACTGCGAATCCTTTTAGGTCTTCAGTGCTAACTGACCGTCTTTACTGCCAGCTCCTGTCACACAGATGGCGCTGGGCTTGGAGTGCTTGTATTTGTACAGTTTAGACTCCCGTACGATGACACCTACACAGACTCAGGATTAAGCTAATGTTAAAAGATTTCAAATGGATAACATCCATCTATGTGTATGTACAGTGTATCTGCCTGTGTGTATATAGCATGTCCATGAAGGAGAAGATTGAAAAATTAGACTGTTTTTGTGATACATTGCTCACCTCTTTATAGAGCAGTTACATTATCAATAGGAAGAGTTTGATATTTCTTCCTTATTTTAAAAAGTGAGAAGTCTGCACGGTTGTCTTATTCTAACAGAATATTAGAGCAGTGGCTGTCAGCGTTGGGTGTATGAGACTCACAGGACAGGTTTGTGAGGGACACAGATGCCCTGAGACGGGGCAGCCCCGTGTAGGTCCTGGATGTTGGTTTCACAAGCGCGCCTAAGGGGTGGTCGGGACCGCCTTGGAGAAGCTGGCCCAGGAGCCCAGGGACAGTTCTCTGCCTCTCCCTTTCTCTCCCGAGCTTTGATGTTCACGTCCAGTCCTGCTGCCTGGACCCACCGTCTTGTCTCCCCACACTTTTCCCTTTGCCCAGCCAGCTCTTTTTGGGGCACTCAATCAAAGGTCGCTTCTCCCGCTCGCTGGCCCTCAGGCTGCATTCCTTCCTTTGATAAGATGGTGCTTTTTTGTCTGTGGCTCTGGGCCAGCACTTAGAGCCTTTTCAACACTTCTTCTTTGTCTGCCATCCTCCCAGCTACTTGAGGGCAGTGACTTCTTCAGTCATCGCCGGGACGCCCGAAGCCTAACAGGGTCCCAGGCAACAGCAGCTGCTCCGTAAAGATGTGTCGCAAGAATGGCGTTAATGGGGCTTTAACGAAGGACAGAAGCTGCATGATAAAGAATGAGCCCTGTTGGAGAACGCTTGCAGGTGTGGTGTGGTGAGCCTGGAAGGCCACCTCTCAGATCCCTCCTTCCAAAACCAAGCGCTGGTTCCCCAGCTGCTGGCAGGGCAGCCTGCTGGGAGCCCACTGCTCAGTGCTTTCCAGCGTATCATCATTTGTTATGGCAACAGACATTTACGACAGGAAAATAAACAACAGAAATGTTTTCTCTCCCCGTCCTGGAGGGCAGGGGTCCGAGATCAAGGTGTCAGCAGGGCTGTGCTCCCCCTGAAGGCTCGGGGGAGAATCCTTCTTCACATCCTCCAGCTTCCGGTGGCTCCAGGTGGTTTTGGTTTGTGGCTGTATCATTCCAATCTCTGTTTCTGTCTTCACGCGGCCATCTCCTCCTCTTTCAGTGTCTCTCCTCTGTGTGTCTCTCATAAGGACACTCAGTATTGGATTTAGGGCACACCCAGATAATCCGGAATGAGCTCACCTCTGGATCCTTAACCTAATTATATCTGCAAGGACCCTTTTTCCAAATAAGCTTGCAGTTTTCAGAGCTTAGGACACAGACATATTTTTTGTGGGGTGGGGGAGGGGTGGGATACACCAAGTTTATGATACTTTGTTATGGCAGCTCTAGGCAACTACACCCAGGTATTCTCCCGACATAAGGGAGCTGACTTGGCCGAGGCTACGGCCCTGCTGTAGGCAGAGCTTAGCCAGTGCCTGGCGCATGGTGGGGTATATAAAGGTCAGTTCCTTTGCCTCAGTGGGTGACAACGCTCCATGGGGCGGGCTGAGGTTTCCACTGCGACTCTGACTCTGTCACGGTCAGCTCCCCCCGCCCCACCACCCTCCCTGCCACTGACACCTCCCTCTAGCTCATGTCACAGCTTCTGACCACAGAGCAGGCACTCCCAGAAAGCTACCTGGGCATCCATCTCACAGTCTGTTTTCTGCTGAACCCAACCTGTGCCGTAGCAATTTCCTAAGACTATACAAATTTGTTGAAACTATCATTTATTCTTCCGGGCCGTCTTCTTGACCACAGCCAAGGTAATGTAAACTCTACGCAAATCGGTGACATTGTTAAGTAAGAGTTAATAGTGAAGTCGTTTCTACTTCATTCATTTACGCGTGGGGGGGGTCCACTCTGATCACACGAGCACCCTCTGTAGAGCTCATGTGAACGGTGTAGCTGACTAAATCTTTTTCCATTTGGATATTTTTTATGTGGCTACTATCGGCTTATTCCTGGAGCACTGTGGTGTGTCGGGCAGAATGACACCATCCACGGGCACCTATCGTCCTTTCACCCATAGCTAGAAAAGCTTCCCGAAGTAGATTTATTTTCATGACGAACAGCCCGACTTCTTGGGGGCCATCTGACTTGGTTTCCAACCCGGGCTCACACACTGACTTGGTCTTTTGTAGTTTTCCTAAGCTTCAGCCTCTTATCTGTAAAGTGAAGGTCCTGGTGGCTGAGGCCGAGCTGTCCTGAGAAGTCAGGCGGGCACACAGGTAAACCTTCAGCTTGGCGCCCGGTGTGCAGGCAGTGCCGAGAGAGGAGCAGTGGCTGTCATTCCCCAGTACCTGCCTCTTGCACTGGCTTCCGAGTGCACGTGGTAGTGCCTGTTGGGGGCAAACCGGCTGAGATTCCCCGGGGGAGAGGAAACAGTGAGTGCAGAAGGTTTAGTTCGCTTGCAGGGTATGGCGTGGGAGGTGGTGAACCCACTTTTTTTTCCTTTGGTCTCAAGAGACCATCACCTCTGGTCTGTGGCCTCAGGAAAGGACTGCGTCAGTGTGCTGTCCGGGCCACACAGGTGAGAATAACCTCCCTGTGTCTTTCAGGTCTGTCTAAGGGTTGGAAGGAAGAAAGCTTGGTCCCTGGGTCCCCTCTGCTGAGGCTGGCTGTGTGGCCGCCAGGAAGGCAGGTGGCCGAGCCTGTAGGCCTGGGGTTAACGGTGCCCCTGGGGGGTGCCCGGGGCCACTGGTTAGTTTGCCTGACTAACTGCAACGCGGAGTTCCAGGGCACCGTGTTGGACCCACGATGGGCCAGTGTCCCAGATCTTACCCCTTTCCTTCTCAAGTTCAACTGTCTATACGGGGAATGCAGAATTTGCGTTTGTCCCTGGAGAATGACTAGGATTTGGGTGAACAACGAAAGGAGCGGTGGGCTGCTTTGGTGTGAAGCAGCGTGAACACAGGCGGGAGGATGACTTTTCTTGGAAAGAACGAGACTGACTCGGAGAAAGGAAAGCTTTAATACGGGGATTTACATCGGACAAAGTTGAGTGTATAAATTTGAGGGCAAATTATAAGATACCTGAGATTTTTCATGTCAAATCAATGCAGACATATTTACGTTCAGAATTCAGGAATGACTTCAGGAGCTTTCGGTAAATTTTGTCTGGATCAATCCCATAACATGACTTTAAGCAAAGAGATTACTTTGAAAACTATTGAAATAAAGAAGCAACTAGGGGTTGGCACTGGAAATGGAAAATAAAAGAATGTAGGAAATATCGTAGAATAATAAACGTTAAGGAAGGGATCGAACAGAAGGCTGAATCTGATCCCAGGATATTAAGTCTCCCGATCAAGAGCGCTACTGACAGAAGGAGGAAAAATGGGAAAAGAAGCTGGATGGGTTGAAAGTTGGTGAATTCCATTTTGTACATATTAACTCTTGATATCCATGTTGTAATGTCCTATATGCATGTCCTCTAAGATGCTAAACCATGGTAGCAAAGTGACAGATATCATGACATCTTGAAGCGGAGCTGGGAGTATATGGGGTAGGTGCCAGAACCCTGTGAGAAAGCAAAGAAGAACCTTCCTCAATTCCACACAGTTTCATTAGATTCCAGTTACGTGTGAATCATGGCACTGGGTACCGGGGAACACAAATTCCTTCTTTTAAATTGATCATGAGGGGAAACGACACCATTGTAAGAGTTGTAACGCTGTGGTGAACCCTTTTACAGCAGGTTCTGGCTGGCAGTGTCTGTGTGAGTGAGGGGACAGAGGTAGTTTGAGGGAAAGTCTCACAGAGGGGCAGTCCGTGAGTTGGGTTTTCTAGTTCTGGGACACATTTTATTTTATTTTTTAAATTAATTTATTTTTTAGAGGGAACTTTATTTTTATTTATTTTATTTATTTATGTTGGGCTGCATTGGGTCTTAGTCGCTGTGTGCGGGCTTTCTCTAGTAGCAATGCGCGGGGGCTACTCTTCGTTGCAGTGTGCGGGCCTCTCATTGCGGTGGCTTCTCTTGTTGCGGAGCACGGGCTCTAGGCGTGCGGGCTTCAGTAGTTGTGGCACACGGGCTCAGTAGTTGTGGCCTGTAGGCTCTCGAGGGCAGGCACACGGGCTCAGTAGTTGTGGCCTGTAGGCTCTCGAGCGCAGGCTCAGTAGTTGTGGTGTACGGGCTTAGTTGCTCCGCGGCATGTGGGATCTTCCCGGACCAGGGCTGGAACCCGTGTCCCCTGCATTGGCAGGCGGATTCTTAACCACTGTGCCACCAGGGAAGCCGTGGGACACATTTTAAAAGGAGAGGATGGCAGATGCAAAGGCTAAAAAGCAAAGAAATGGCTTCTTGATTTTACAAATAATCTTCAAATTGTCTGCAGCATTTAACAAATTAATTCACGAAAATGAGCGGCTAGGTCATGGGGAGGTGAAGCTAAAATACAGGCAGGGGTTTGTATGCTGTGCAAAGAATTTTAGATTTAGCTTGTAGGTGATGAGGACGCATGGAAAAGTCTTTTAGCGCAGGAGCAACTGGATCGTTTTTGGATCTGTGCAGTGTTGGTACAAATGATGACTTGGTTGGGGTATCACTGCAAGACTGTTAGGAAACTAATGCATATAACTCCTGGAGAGAAATGAGATGATGTGAACTAAAAATGTTGAGGAAGGATAGGAGGGGCTCAAATTTCAAGTATATTCCTGAAGTAGGATGGAGAGAATTGATGTCTGCTTATATGAGGATTCAGAGAAGGCAGAATCTAGGGTAACTCAGCTCCTGAGTCACTGGGCTGTGCACGTGGTGATACAGGGCACAGGGAAGCGGCAGGTTGAAGGGACCAGGGTCAACATGGGGGGCTCTATGAGTTCAGTGTCAGGCGTGTTGAATTTGAGGTGTGCTGTAGACTGAATGTTTGTGTCTCCCCAAATTTCATATGTTGAAATCTACCCCCAGTGATTTGGTATTTGGAGGTGGGGCCTCTGGGAGTTGATTAGGTCATGAGGGTGGAGCCCTCACGAATGGGATTAGTGCCCTTTTAAAAGAGACCCCAGGGCTTCCCTGGTGGCACAGCGGTTGAGAGTCCGCCTGCCGATGCAGGGGACACGGGTTCGTGCCCCGGTCCGGGAAGATCCCACATGCCGCGGAGCGGCTGGGCCCGTGAGCCACGGCCGCTGAGCCTGCGCGTCCAGAGCCTGTGCTCCACAACGGGAGAGGCCACAACAGTGAGAGGCCCGCGTACCACAAAAAAAAAAAAAAAAAAAAAAGAGAGACCCCCAGAGAGCTCCCCCCTCCCTTCTGCCATGTGAACCAGGAAGCCGACTATCACCAGATAACTAATCTGCCGGCACCTTGATCTTGCATCCAGAGCTGTGGATCCATGTTTGTTGTCTATAATCCACTCAGTCTGTGGTATTCTTTACAGCAGCCTGAATGGACTGAGATGCTGGTCAGGAGCTTAGAAAAGGTGTGTGGCTGGAGATGAAGTTTTAAAAGTCATCAGCACATAGACGATAGAAACAGGACCTGTGTGAATTGCCTCAGGCTGCGGGTAGCATGAGACGACAAGAGGGCCGAATGCAGAGATGTGGGAACGCCGACACTCAAGGTTGTTGCTGCCCTGGAGATTGTGCTGTTTTGACCCATCTGCCCTTGAGTCTATCCCCTATTCCAAGGTGCCTGAAGGTAACACATTTATTTAAAATATGTATATTTTTTCTTCTTTGCTTTTTGTTTTTTTCCCTAATACAACCAGCTATTTATAGTAAATGGAACTGGAGTACAGTACAGAAGAATTTTCCTCGTAATGCTGATCTCAGCTTTTTTAATTGCATTTTTTCGGGTATGAACCAGTCCCAGGGATTTGGCGAAAGCTGGTCTCCCCTCTTCTGGTGGTCTGATGGTGTCAGTAGGTAGGGAGTGAGTGCTAAAAAGTGAAGGGAGAGAACGCAGGGAGTGAGAAAGAAGGGAGACCCCACCCAAGTGCTCATCCTGCAGGAGACTAGCGCTCATGCCTCCCCTGACAACGTGTAATGTGGATATTGCTCTCCCAGTTTTCAGGTGAGGAGAACCAAGCCTAGTTGTGTTGTCTGGGATCACACAGCTCGTGAGGACCATGGATTTCATTCCAGACTTGCCTCTTGCTCTTTCAGGACCGGGTTTCCTATGTTCTGCCTTTCCATGAAACTTTGTCCTGTGAGTTTTAATTAAGCTAAGATGTTGCCCATAACCCTCTTCATCAGGTCAGAGACATCCTGTGAGTGTGGACACGTCCATGGGGGGTTTGGAGAGAGAGCTCAGGCTGTGGTTTCCAGGCCACATTTCATGGCCTCGGATGGGCCTCGGGGGCTGCTCTCTCCAGGAGCACTGCTGTATCTTTTTAGAAGGACTGGCGATGTTCGGAAGTGCAGAGAGAGAGAAGGAGATGACTTAGGAACTGCCTCTCGTTCCTCTAGCGTTCTTTTCTTCCTGACATGTGGTTTAATTTTTGAGACACAATCACAACCTTTTAAATCTGAAGGAAATCCCTTGCTTTGTAAGAAGTACATTATAAAAGATTGTACATGCACATGGAGCAACATCTAAATAGGACAAAGGAAATATGGTGAAAAGTCATTGTTGGCTTTGTTTCTGCTAATTTCGGCTTCAGCTTTTTCCAGACTGATAAATCATTTTGGACTTTTTTTCACTTCCTTTTCTAACTCTGTGAGTTAGATCCTTATCTCATTTATTTTTATTCTTTACTTGTGGTTCGTAGAAATACTTAATGCACTACCTTTTCTCTGCCTTTAGGTATTAAAATGTTTTAGCTATATAATATTAAATTATATATTTATACATTTATATATCAAATAATGTAAAATATTAAATACTTCAATTTAATATTTAATTTCTATTTATTTTATAAAAATATTAAGATATTTTAGCGATATATCTTCATTGTCACTGTTTCCAAGAGCCTATGCTTTTCCATATCTTCTGTTATCGCTAGTTGTTAAAGATAGAAAGTTTAAAAATTTTAAGGGGATAGATTTTTTAATTTTTAAAATAATTTCTATTACATTATGATTAGAGAATGCTGTTTTGTTTCTATGTACCTGCTGGCGAAGCCCCTGTTCCAGATATTTGGACATGACATGATTAGAGATCGAGATCGGCAGTTGGCCTCGGCCCACCTTCCAGTTCCGGTGTTTGGTTGGTCTGGACGGAGCTTTTCTCTTCTATGGAGCAAGGAGTTAGGAAGTAACACCTTGACGATACTTGAGACTTTCTTAGTTCAGGCTGTGGCAACTTTTGTAGCACCCTAAGTTTACTATCTCTGTAACAGTGCAGACCAAACGACAGGTATTGTTTTTCCTTGACCTTACAATAATAATGTGTCACCTGCATTCTGAGTTCTTAAATTGGTTATGTGGGCATTCAGCCTCCTCCCTTTATTGACTTTTTAATATCCAGTCATGTTACCAGGGTGTGTCCTATAGTTAACCGTTCTTTGTCTTTTTGTTTCTGTCTAAGACATGGTATACTACTCCATTAAGCCTTTTTGAATCATGCAAAATGTATGGAGCCTCCTTCTGGGGGGCTGGGGCACTGATTATTCATATGTTGGGTTTCCTTTGTCTGTCTTCCATTATCCACGATTACCTACCATTCCTTCACTACTCCTTTTCAGTACTTAGTTCGCTTCCATTTCATTTTTCTTACTTTTAAAGTTATACTTTCCATGGCCTTTATTAGGTTTCTATAAAACATCTAATTTCTATTTCACTACCTCCAATATGGCCTTCATTTCTGAGATAGTATTTTGTGATTTTCCACTTACTCCCTGATCTCTGCCAGCTCAAGCTCCAACTTTTCCTGTTTTCTTGACGTATCTTTCCTGAGTTTTTTTATTTCTATGTAGAACTTTTGTTTTATAGAAGCAATTTCATGATCTAGGGTTTTCTTTGTTTGTTTGTTTTTGAACTTGTGTGTGGCTATATATTTAGCCATACTTTTTTATCTGCTTGTGTCATTGTTTTTACGACAAGTGTTTGTTTGCTTCGTTCTTTCTTCTTATAGTCGTATAGTAGTTCTGTATAGTTCTATACTGTCTCTCCTCCTTCCTCTCCTCCCTTCTCATCTTTGGATGAGGTGAGTTGCCGGCGAGCAGGAATTCTCCCTGTGAAAGAGGGCTGTACATGGGATCTAGTTATTTTAGCCTTTCCATCTCTACATCCAACAGAAGCAGGAGCTAAAGGGCCGCCACAATGTGGAGGCTCTTCCCTCTGCTTCGCCTCAGCTACACACTGCTTCCTGGAGACGTGGTGTACGCGTGTGATTCCCCACTCAGCTTCCTGCCTTGCTCCTCCGTATGGCCAAACAGATCCAGATAGACTCCTACCTCCAGCCCCTTCCCATTCCTCTAAATCAGGCTGTGGATGTGACCCCTACTCTGAAAAACCAGTGTTCTCCTGAGTCTGAAGTCTGCAGGCCCAGGCATCGTCTCATGATACGTTCCAGGCCCCCCCATTTGACCTTGAATGTATTTGGCAGCCTTTCCTCATACACTATTCATTTTCCAGGTGTTACTATTTTCTTTAAAAATGGAAAGTACCCTCGTTTTTCGGGAATTCTCCTGGTTGCTTTTGGGTCATTAGGACAGGTGATGAGGGAAATACTGTCCTGTTGTTTGTCTTATAAATTGGAAGTCAAAATGGGCTTCAATCAATTAATTAATAAGGCATCATGGTATATATTAAGAGATAAGTAAAGGTAAACTAGACGTTCTTTCTCTTCTTAATAATCTCACAATTTATTAATGTGACCAAGAAATATAAGTGAATAGAAAAACTAACCCAGTAACAGGCAACAAATGATTGCTACCCGAAGGTTTTGAGAATTTGAATGAGGAAAAAAATCCACTGGGGGCTGCAGTGGTCATGCTGGGGGTTCCTCTCTGTTTCCTGCTTCTTTCCCCTTGAGAAGCTACCGGAAGTCAGAACCAGCCAAGCTCTTCTCCCTTCTGCCCCTGACTCTTCCATTCAAGGCATCCACTGCAGATGGGGAAAGAGAATTCCCTTCGAGGGAAGAGAGCAAAGCAGTGTTGACATGAAGGGCTTCCCAGACAATGCCTGCTCTTAAGAATCACAGGAAGGTTGTTACTGCAGACTTGGCATCTCCAGAGACGATGTGGGGTCTGAGCTTCTCACAAGGGCCAGTAATAATTTGGATAATCAGGCAATTTTGGAAATCCTTAGTGCGGTGGGTAGAGCACTGTGATAGATGGTGAAAGACCTATGTTTTATTTCTGGCTTTGCCACTAACTAGGTGTAGAATTTGGATACGTTTCAACGTATTTGAGCCTCAATTTTCCCGCCTGTAAAAGGAGGGAGCTGAACTTGATGATGCCTAAAACCTCTTCCAACTTTAATATTCCATTATCTCTAAAATGTAAAGTTTTGTAAAAACTCTATAACTCCCTTTTAAATGGAAAGGGGAAGAAAGGATGACTGGGGACAGGGGACTAAGGAAGGAAACATGAGGGTTGTTTCCCATGGATACAGAAGGATGGGAAGGAAGCCTTTTCTCCTGCTACGTCTGAAATAAGAACTTCTAGGAGCACAGCTTAAGTGGAACCAGGGTTCAGTAAGATTTCAGTGTTGAGTGGCAGGTTGGCCCAGAGGCAGAAGATGCACCTGTGTTAGACAAGATTTGTATTGATGATTCATTTACACGATACGAATTTTCTCAGAGTCCTAAAGCACCAACAAGGCCTTTCCCCTTTCCTGGAGCATGTAATACACTGGTTTCTAAGTGAGACCCGCCACATTGCCCTCAGTTGATTTTTAGTAAGAACGGCCGTTTTTCTTACTTTAGGAGTTTGACTGACAGGTCCCTACTACAGAAGGAAAATGAATTTCAAAGACAGACCTAAGCAAAACCATTTTTTTTTCTGCTCTCTCTGGATTTTTGTAGCTACAGGTGCTACAGGGAAAACACATTTCTGCACTGGTCTAGTCCTTCATAATCGTATTATTAAGATCCCCAAGCGTATGGGATATCGCTCTTCCCGAGTCCAGGGAGCGCCATTCATCCACTGATGTGGCAGCCACGCAGGGATCCCAGTTTGCTTTGTGTGAAGGACCCGAGCGCCCTTGTTATGTGTGTTTGTAGAGACGCCGGGGTGCACTTGAAAGCAGGGGAGGGCAGGGAGACACGGAGAAGAAAACAGCCCAGAGCCGTGTTTAGTCACCTGAAAAGCCCCTGGGTTGACTGATTTGCCGTTTGGGTACTGCTTCTCCCTCTCCGCCACTCTGGGCTCCGCAGCGGGTGCCTGCCGTGTACTGCTGACCCTCGGAAGGTGGATGAGGACAGCGTGGACACTAATCGGTTTCTTCCTTCCGCTCTCCTGGGGAGTGAAGCTGACTTGCGGTCTTCGGTGGCCATGGGGGGCTGGGACGGCACGCATAAAACGTCCTGCTTCGGGGCTTCCCTGGTGGCGCAGTGGTTGCGCGTCCGCCCGCCGATGCAGGGGACGCGGGTTCCCTGCTTCACTGAGCTGTTCCCAGAGTCCTTCTGGACCAAAAGGGGGCTGGCCCTGAAAGCAGGGGCCAGCAGAAGGTGGGTGAGATTTGCAGTGGACATGGGTGAGGGCCGCGAAGCCAATGTGTTGTAAGACCTGCAGGTGAGAGGCGGGGAGAAGGCCCAGGTGCTCCGCCTCCGCAGGATAATTGGAGATACTCATGCAGCGCAGGTCAGGACAGAATTGGAAAGGCCCTACTCGTGAGGAAATTACACTTCGGGAAATCCCAACCTCTGGAAATGCTGTGAGCCTTCCCTCACTGAGCCCGGAGTCACGTACACCAGCTCTGTCACCAAATCGATTACACTTGATCGCCTCTACGCGCGTCTCCCTGTCTTCCCGGCCCCTTTGGATGCTTCTTTGTGACTCTCCGTTTGGACTGTTTCCATGGTTCCCAACTCTCCCCTCCGGATGCTCTCCTCTGTCCTCCCTTTGTTTGCGCCCGTCGCCGCGGGCAGCCTGGCCTCAGCGCCTGGGGCCTGTACTTGCCAGGAAGTCTGGACAAGCAGACTGTGCACAAGTGAGCAGTAAAACACGGAAGGGTATATGTTAATGACCCCGCTTTGCACCGAAGCTGCACACTCAGCGCTTCGGTTAACGGGACCAAACCACAGCAGGTGGCGCCCCTCACACCCCCACCGCTGCTGTGCGTAGCCCGCGTCAGAGCGCTTATCAGAGGAAGCCCAAGTGTGGGAAAGACTGAGCGACGGGCGCCCGGGTGGGACTCCTAGCTCCGCCCCTTACGGGCAGGCCCCGTCAGGGCTCTGGAGGAGTGTTCTCCTCGCGGGTGGTCAGTGCGGGCTGTGGGGTGCTCGCGGTAACACCGCTGGGGTAGTTTGCTGTGATGGTTGTGCTTGCAATGTGGAGGGCTCTCAAAAATAAACTTCTTCACTAATGCAGTCCTCACAGATGTCAGCGCCTGTCGAGGGCCAGGAACTGTGCTAGTCCCCGAGGATACAAGAACAAACAGCAAGATGGCCTCCCGGACACCCTCCTGTCTTCCCAGGCCCCTGCGCCTTCCTGCTTGAGTCGCCTGGCAGCAGTCACCGTAACCCTGTCCTGTCTCTAAGCCTCCCTCCTGCCCTGGCACTGTGGCCCAGCCCGCTGTCGAGAGCTGTGCCCTGAGTGAGGCTGCCTTCCACGTGCTTTAGCAGCGACAAAGCCAGAAGGCCGGACACGGCTGGAGAATCTCCCTCCCTCCCTCCCTCCCAGGCTCAGTCTCTGTCTCCCTCTCTCTGTAAATCTTCCTCTGATTCTCCCCCTCTTACAAACACGCAGACACCCCCCCCCCACACACACACACACGCACCACCAGCTCCCTATTGACTGGCTCAGATCCACGCTCCCCAGTGGAGCTGAGACCGTTCCGGAGCCTCTCGTGGAATCTCTCCATGTATCCCCTGATTTTCACAGCCAAGGCCCAGCCTTCGATCCGCACCATCAGCTGATGATCTTTGGTTTCCCATAAAACTTCTCACCCAGTCCTCCGGGGGCTCAGTTTAATCAGGAGCCTATATATAGCCCCGTGTTTCTAAACTCTAGGATTAGACACATTCCATTTGTTACAAAGTTTCAAAGCCCCTTTTCTGCTGGGACCTCTACCTCAAGGGGTCTAGATGTCTCTGTCCACTCCTTCCTCCTTGGTGCCCTAGAGAGCACAAGGCTCCTTCGCGCTTGTTAAGTGGGTCCCTCTCCCCGAGGTCTTGGTCCCTGTGGTCCTTGGGCTGGTGCCTCACTCACCACCTTTCCCGTCCCCTTCTTGCTCTCCTTTAGTCTCTCTCCTTCCCCTCTTTGTCTACAGTTTCAAGACTTTCTTGATTAAACAATATCACAAGCCTACTTTTATTTTTACCCTGCTATGCTGTTATACTCGGATTCTAATTTTTTCCTCTAACAGGATACACAAACTTCTTGGAAAATATTTTCAAGAAAATATATTTCGCCAACTAATAAGTAGTTACTAAGTATATATTTGTATATATATAAATATAGAGGATAACTAATATATTTTATTAAGCAAAGAACAAAATATTTCACGAACATCCATTTTCTTAGCATTTCCTTCTTAATACCTGTTTTCTACATTCACAATTTTATTGAAATATTTTACCCCAAACGATCAAGGTCTAAGTGTGAAATCCAGTGGCATTTTGTGGGTTTTTCTCCTACTGACCTTCTTATGCACACAGGTCTACTGATCACTCGTAAATGAGAACCTCGTCATCTCCCTAGGATCATTCCGTCATGTTCTTGGTCTAACCCAGGAATTGGCACACTTGTTCTGTCAAGGGCTAGATACTAAGTATTTTCGGCTTTGAGGAGCATATGGTTACCGTCTCAACTACTCAATTCTGCCCTTGCAGCAGGAAAGCAGCCAGAGACTATATGTAAACAAGCTGGCATGGCTGTGTGCCCACAAAATTTGTTTACAAAAACTGGCACTGGCCCGCAGGCTGTAGTTTGCAGACCCCTGGTTTAACTGAATTCCAGCACTTTCCTAGGAACCCTGCTGCCACATCCACTTTAGCATTTGTGGTAGACTGAACAAACGTACCCCGAAAGATAGCCCCTCCTAATCTCTGGATCCTGTGCACGTTACCTTATATGGAGAGAGAGAGAGAGAGAGAGAGA
>NC_041226.1:76577789-76603290 GCF_002837175.3 Physeter macrocephalus
GCCCCGGTCCGGGAGGATCCCACGTGCCGCGGAGCGGCTGGGCCCGTGAGCCACGGCCGCTGAGCCTGCGCGTCCGGAGCCTGTGCTCCGCAGCGGGAGAGGCCACAGCGGAGGGAGGCCCGCGTACCGCAAAAAAAAAACAAAAAAAAAAAAAACGTCCTGCTTCACTGAGCTGTTCCCAGAGTCCTTCTGGACCAAAAGGGGGCTGGCCCTGAAAGCAGGGGCCAGCAGAAGGTGGGTGAGATTTGCAGTGGACATGGGTGAGGGCCGCGAAGCCAATGTGTTGTAAGACCTGCAGGTGAGAGGCGGGGAGAAGGCCCAGGTGCTCCGCCTCCGCAGGATAATTGGAGATACTCATGCAGCGCAGGTCAGGACAGAATTGGAAAGGCCCTACTCGTGAGGAAATTACACTTCGGGAAATCCCAACCTCTGGAAATGCTGTGAGCCTTCCCTCACTGAGCCCGGAGTCACGTACACCAGCTCTGTCACCAAATCGATTACACTTGATCACAAAGGGAACGTGTCACGAAAGCGTGGATCTTTCTTTCCGAGCCGTGGATGGCAAGCTGTGAGGGCAAACTCCGCGGGGAGAAAAGATGGGTGCACGAGAGGACCGTTCAGAGCCCGAGGCTAGTGAGTTACAAGGCAGTTATCACACAGGAAGACTGTATGAGAGCACAGAGAGATCACTAGGTCCACCTGGGATGAGAGAAACTACGTTTAGCACCGTCCAAACTGCCTCGGTCACCTTCAGGATGCTTCTTCCAGTCTGCCGGTGAGAAGGAAGCCCCATGGGGGCGGCCGAGGCTTTGGCGTCCTTGAGGTTCTGACTCCTGCTCAGCCCAGTGCCCCACGTCTGCCGGCCTCGCCAGTCCCAGGTCCCCTTCCTCTGCCTCTACGCGCGTCTCCCTGTCTTCCCGGCCCCTTTGGATGCTTCTTTGTGACTCTCCGTTTGGACTGTTTCCATGGTTCCCAACTCTCCCCTCCGGATGCTCTCCTCTGTCCTCCCTTTGTTTGCGCCCGTCGCCGCGGGCAGCCTGGCCTCAGCGCCTGGGGCCTGTACTTGCCAGGAAGTCTGGACAAGCAGACTGTGCACAAGTGAGCAGTAAAACACGGAAGGGTATATGTTAATGACCCCGCTTTGCACCGAAGCTGCACACTCAGCGCTTCGGTTAACGGGACCAAACCACAGCAGGTGGCGCCCCTCACACCCCCACCGCTGCTGTGCGTAGCCCGCGTCAGAGCGCTTATCAGAGGAAGCCCAAGTGTGGGAAAGACTGAGCGACGGGCGCCCGGGTGGGACTCCTAGCTCCGCCCCTTACGGGCAGGCCCCGTCAGGGCTCTGGAGGAGTGTTCTCCTCGCGGGTGGTCAGTGCGGGCTGTGGGGTGCTCGCGGTAACACCGCTGGGGTAGTTTGCTGTGATGGTTGTGCTTGCAATGTGGAGGGCTCTCAAAAATAAACTTCTTCACTAATGCAGTCCTCACAGATGTCAGCGCCTGTCGAGGGCCAGGAACTGTGCTAGTCCCCGAGGATACAAGAACAAACAGCAAGATGGCCTCCCGGACACCCTCCTGTCTTCCCAGGCCCCTGCGCCTTCCTGCTTGAGTCGCCTGGCAGCAGTCACCGTAACCCTGTCCTGTCTCTAAGCCTCCCTCCTGCCCTGGCACTGTGGCCCAGCCCGCTGTCGAGAGCTGTGCCCTGAGTGAGGCTGCCTTCCACGTGCTTTAGCAGCGACAAAGCCAGAAGGCCGGACACGGCTGGAGAATCTCCCTCCCTCCCTCCCTCCCAGGCTCAGTCTCTGTCTCCCTCTCTCTGTAAATCTTCCTCTGATTCTCCCCCTCTTACAAACACGCAGACACCCCCCCCCCACACACACACACACGCACCACCAGCTCCCTATTGACTGGCTCAGATCCACGCTCCCCAGTGGAGCTGAGACCGTTCCGGAGCCTCTCGTGGAATCTCTCCATGTATCCCCTGATTTTCACAGCCAAGGCCCAGCCTTCGATCCGCACCATCAGCTGATGATCTTTGGTTTCCCATAAAACTTCTCACCCAGTCCTCCGGGGGCTCAGTTTAATCAGGAGCCTATATATAGCCCCGTGTTTCTAAACTCTAGGATTAGACACATTCCATTTGTTACAAAGTCCCCCCCCCACACACACACACGCACCACCAGCTCCCTATTGACTGGCTCAGATCCACGCTCCCCAGTGGAGCTGAGACCGTTCCGGAGCCTCTCGTGGAATCTCTCCATGTATCCCCTGATTTTCACAGCCAAGGCCCAGCCTTCGATCCGCACCATCAGCTGATGATCTTTGGTTTCCCATAAAACTTCTCACCCAGTCCTCCGGGGGCTCAGTTTAATCAGGAGCCTATATATAGCCCCGTGTTTCTAAACTCTAGGATTAGACACATTCCATTTGTTACAAAGTTTCAAAGCCCCTTTTCTGCTGGGACCTCTACCTCAAGGGGTCTAGATGTCTCTGTCCACTCCTTCCTCCTTGGTGCCCTAGAGAGCACAAGGCTCCTTCGCGCTTGTTAAGTGGGTCCCTCTCCCCGAGGTCTTGGTCCCTGTGGTCCTTGGGCTGGTGCCTCACTCACCACCTTTCCCGTCCCCTTCTTGCTCTCCTTTAGTCTCTCTCCTTCCCCTCTTTGTCTACAGTTTCAAGACTTTCTTGATTAAACAATATCACAAGCCTACTTTTATTTTTACCCTGCTATGCTGTTATACTCGGATTCTAATTTTTTCCTCTAACAGGATACACAAACTTCTTGGAAAATATTTTCAAGAAAATATATTTCGCCAACTAATAAGTAGTTACTAAGTATATATTTGTATATATATAAATATAGAGGATAACTAATATATTTTATTAAGCAAAGAACAAAATATTTCACGAACATCCATTTTCTTAGCATTTCCTTCTTAATACCTGTTTTCTACATTCACAATTTTATTGAAATATTTTACCCCAAACGATCAAGGTCTAAGTGTGAAATCCAGTGGCATTTTGTGGGTTTTTCTCCTACTGACCTTCTTATGCACACAGGTCTACTGATCACTCGTAAATGAGAACCTCGTCATCTCCCTAGGATCATTCCGTCATGTTCTTGGTCTAACCCAGGAATTGGCACACTTGTTCTGTCAAGGGCTAGATACTAAGTATTTTCGGCTTTGAGGAGCATATGGTTACCGTCTCAACTACTCAATTCTGCCCTTGCAGCAGGAAAGCAGCCAGAGACTATATGTAAACAAGCTGGCATGGCTGTGTGCCCACAAAATTTGTTTACAAAAACTGGCACTGGCCCGCAGGCTGTAGTTTGCAGACCCCTGGTTTAACTGAATTCCAGCACTTTCCTAGGAACCCTGCTGCCACATCCACTTTAGCATTTGTGGTAGACTGAACAAACGTACCCCGAAAGATAGCCCCTCCTAATCTCTGGATCCTGTGCACGTTACCTTATATGGAGAGAGAGAGAGAGAGAGAGAGAGAGAAGGAGAGAGAGAGAGAAGGGGAGAGAGAGAGAGAGAAAGATAGAAGGAGGGAGAGAGAGAGAAAGGGAAGGAGAGAGAGAGAGAAGGGGAGAGAGACAGAGAGAAAGATAGAAGGAGGGAGAGAGAGAGGGAAGGAGAGAGGGAGAAGGGGAGAGAGACAGAGAAAGATAGAGAGAAGGAGGGAGAGAGAGAGAGGGAAAGAGAGGGAAGGAGAGAGAGAGACAGGTCTTTGCAGATGCGATTAAAGTAGAGATCTTGAGATGGTGAGGTTATTCTGAGTAATCCAGGCAGACCCCAAACGCAGTCACATTCATCCTCATGAGAGAGGCAGGGGGCGTTTGATGACACATCCAAACAGAACAGGAGAAGGCGACATGGCCACGGAGGTAGAGATTGGAGTTTGGAGGCCACAAAACAAGGGATGCCAGCGTCCACCAGAAACTGGAAACAGCCAGTGGAATCTGCCCTGGAGCCTCCAGGGGCCGAGCAGCTCTGCCCACTCCCGGACCATAGCTCCAAAGGCTTATTTTGAAATTCTGGCCTCCAGAACTTTAACAGAATAAATTTTCCTGTTGTTTGAAGCCACTAAATTTGTGGTAATTTGTTATAGCATCCCTAAGAAATGAACACGCTGCCATTGCTACGTTGGCCGTTACCTCACTTTCAGAACATCTAAACATCTTCTTCCTTTGAGGTTCCTGCTCTCAGGTTATACCCCCTGTACCTTGTCTTTTCATTTTCGATGACCAAACTCTTGAACATGCCCTCAAATCATTCTGGACTTGAGCTCCTGACTCATATTTTTCTACCCGGAATCTAGTCGTTGTCTTATCACTTTAACACCCTTGAGGATATCCAGTCCGATATGCAGCATCCTAGGTCCTCGGCCAACTGGACTCCAACAGATTTTTTTTCACTTTACTTCAGCAGTACCATATCCCCAGCTTTACTGTCTGTTATGAACCGAATGTTTGTGTCTCCCCAGAATTCATACAATGAAATCTTAACCCCAGTGGCATTAGAAAGTGGGCCCTTTGGGAGCTGATTAGGTCATGAGGGTGGAGCCTTCATGGATAGGATTTGTGCTTTTATGAAAGAGACCCCAGAGAGCTCCCTGCCCCTTCCAGCCAGCGAGGACACAGCAAGAAGACGGCCACCCGTGAACCCGGAAGTGGGCTCTCACCAGACACCGAATCTGCTGGCACCTTGATCTTAGACTTTCCAGCCTCCAGAACTGTGAGAAATACATTTCTGTTGTTGATAAGCCTCTCAGACTGTGGTATTTCTGTTATAGCAGACCAAACGGACTAAGACAGAAACAAGATTATTCCACTGTGGAATCTTGAACTCAGGCAGAAATCTCGCCCTTGCCCTGCCTGGCCCCTCCCTCCCCCTCCCTCCCGTGACTCCTGGTCTTGGACTCAGCCAGGGATCCATTGCCTGGGTTCTTCCCTCTCCTCCTGGCCTCACTTCCGTCAAGGTAAACCACAGGGGAACACTCTGGCCAGTTTTCTGTGAGGCGTGTAGGTGGGCTTAAAGGCATTTAGTGATATGTCCTAAATGAAATTGCTGGGCACCGCTGCAGGTTCTGGTGGAGAATGCACTTGGCAAAAGTTGGAAATCAGACGCATCAGAGCTAGAATTGACCTCTGATGCACCTTCCCAGCCAGGGGCTGACCCGTCAGGAGGCCTGTGCTTCGTGGACCCATTGGTGGACAATAATGCCGGTTTGGTTTCTTTCCAATTAGCATTGCTTCAGTGGAACAAAGAGAAGTCTATTCCAAGTAAATGAAATGCTTTTATAAAACCTCTTGTACAAATAGTTCAAGATGCTTAACTTTCTTTATTTGTGTGTTTAGAAGGAGGAACTGAACTCTCAGCAAATTGGAATGTGGGGAAAAAACATGTAATCGTTTGTTATTTATCTGCTGCTGACCCAAACCTCCATTCCTACCGGATGGTGAAGGGAAACCTTATCTCACTTTTGAATTAGCTTTGTTTTGGTCAACTCAGTCCCTTTTGTCCAAACGCTCAGAGTTGTCTTTTTAATATAAACTTTTCTTATCATTATTATTTTACTGTATCTACATGATCCTTCTCACCAAGACAGCATTTGGGTAGAGAGAGCAACTGTGTGTCCTTATGGGCGTGAAGTGAGCCTCAGGTCCAGGCAGGACCTCTCTGCATCCTTGAATATCCCATGCCACGGCCGGACTGTTGCCTGCCGTGGCTGGTCATTCGTAAGCCAGCTGCAGCCCTTCTGGTCAACGTGTTCCTCTTGGCGTTGGCCGTGACCAGTGTTTTCAACACCCCCGTTGATTAGTGTCTTGCTCTTGCTGGTGTTTATCATCTGTGGGCCCTCCAACTGGCCTCAGGTGTGGGCATTCCGCCCTTTGGCTTCTGGGGCAACCGCACCCCTTCCTTACAGATCTTCTGGCTCTGGACTCAGTTACTCTCCTGTCTCCCACTGGGAATGTCAGTCACCTTGAGGTCCCAGTGAGGTGCTCTCCCCTTGCCCCTGTGCCAGTGCTGGAGCCCAGAGGGGCAGGAGACAGGAGACCTTCGAGTTCAGCAGCCGTCTGGACAAGTGCAGCGTGTTTCTACGTCACTCGCCCAGTTGCAGCTCTGCGAGGCCCCCGCATGGACTTCTTGCTTCTTCCTCTATTTCCCCCCCTCCTGCCCCTCACACACTGTCCCCTTCCTGCTCCACCCTGTGTACTGTCTTGGTTTTAGGTGGTACCTTTTCTTTTCTTTCTTGGGGCACTAACCTTCAGAGATTTGTCTTAATGGTTCAGGAAGCTTGATGCGTAAGGAGAATTAAAATACACGGGTTTCATATTCTCCAGCTCTAATCTGGGTCACACTCTGAAGCAGGGTGTTTAATGGCCTCTGTCTGTGCTCGTCACACAGGAGGGTAAGTGAGAGCCTCGGGCCGCTCTGTGAAGTTTGGGAACATCTGTGCCATCAGGTCCGGAGGTGACGTCTTCTTAACACAGCCTTCCTGTGCCGTCCCATTCTCTGCCTTCGTATTCATTTTCCAGGCAAACTCCTTCCCATTTTGGACTCACCTCTGTCATGTGATTGTGATTGTGAGATGCAGAACGAAAGTCTGGGCTTGGAAAGATCTCCTGCTATCAAGCTCTCACTGCTTGTGGGAACTAAGGCAAATTATTCAGTGTCTCTGTGCCTCAGTTATCCTGTCTTTAATCATGTCTTTAATCTTTAAACCTGTCTTTAACAATGAACTGAGGTAATACGTGCAAAATGCTTAAGCCAGACCGTGGCATGTGGTTAAAGCTGTGTACGTTTTAGCTGTTATTATGGTAGAATCAAAGAATCTCGAGTGTGAAAAATGCTAACTTCAACCTTGCAGTGTCTGTGATCTCCCACAGTCTTTCTGTTAAATATTTATGCAACTTCTTGAACGCATCCAGTGAAAGGAGAGCCAGTACCTTCGCAGGTCATTCATTCTATCCCTGGCAAGTTCTGGATATTGTAATGCTCTCCTTCATCTTAAGTAAATACTCATCTCCCTGAAATATCTAATGATTATTTCTAGAAAGGCTTCTTGGGGCCACTTGGAATAGTCCAATTCTTCTTCCAGCAGGGCGTCTTCTTAATATTTAAAGATGGCCAGGATGCCTGTGCCTCTTTCACATTATATTCTCCTATGAGTTCAACAGCCGCTCTACCTGGTCCTTCTGCAATCTGACCATCTGGCTGTGTAACGTCATGGAAACTGTCATCACTCCAGCGAGATCCCTGACAACAAATGGATGCGGAACAACTACTGATGTTGATTGAAACCTGAGAATAGAGGAAAATTCTTTCTTAGCTCTTTGGAGATCGCAGTCCGCGTGTCAGAAAGGTGATTCTCTCTTTGTTCAATGTTGTGCAGGAATGAGGTGTTTCACGTTTGAGAATTTTCCAAGTAACTTAAGATTAACCCTTTAACGGCCACCATTTTTTTTTTTTTTTTTTTTTTTTTGGATAACCATTCATTTTGCAAGTGTGATCTGAATGCCTCCCAAGTTCTAAAATGTTACCGCAGGTGTTGTCCGTGCATACGAAGGTATAGGATACATAGTCCTTACCACCTGGCAATTTAAAAAGGTGATGCGTGCTACAAATCATCGTGAAGCTTGGCAGTAACGACCCAGGCTGGTTGGAACAACCCAGAGAAGAACCGCTCTGTAGAGGAGAGGAAGACCATGTAGGGCAAGAGTGAACGGGGGGACCTCGTGATCAAGCGGGGAGGAGAGAATGGCCTTCCAAAATGGCTAGGGTTTTAGCAGGTGGAAATGTGAAGTATCACATTACAGAAGAAACAGCACTGAAGTGGTAGAGGGTGGGGTGTGCCCGAGAAATGAGGGGGCACAAAGTCAAATCAGGAACCAGAGGGAGAGAACGTTTGCTTTGACTGGTAACGATTAAAATGCACGTGTTACGGGCCAGGCCTTGTTTGTCCCGGGTGTGCAGTGTTGAATAAGCAACGCGGTTTCAGGCCTGATGGTGCTTACGGATTATTGGGACAGAGAGGAAGAAAGCAATATTGCACAAATAAATACATTAGTTATAAGTCTGATAGGACAATGAAAGGAAAAGACAAGCTGCTGTGAGAACATATAACAGCAAGTCTTGGGGGATCGGGGAAGGCTTCTTGGGGTCACCATTTAATCTGGGCAGCAGGAGGAGGAGTGAGCTGGCTGATACAGGAAGGTGGAAAGGAGGAAACTTCACAAACACTGGGAAATCTCAGGGATAACGGGCCGGAGGCAGAATGGAGCGGACCTTATCGGAGGAACTGGGGTGGTTGGAGTTCAGAGAGTGAAAAGGAGAAAAGCTGCAGCTGGGGCGACGGGGATCGGATTTTGGACCTTCACCCCAACAGCATAGTCCTCTCAGGATGAGATTCGCATTTTTTAAAATGTTGTTTCAGGCACACCTGGAGGAACGTGATGGATTTTCCATCAGGGTAGATGAGCTTTTGCCTGAGGGATGAGTGTTGCACCAAAGACAAGAGAGCCTGACACTGGACCCTTAAAAACTCCAACATTTCAAAGTCAGAGAAGTGGAGGAGGACCCAATTAAGGAGATCCTGAAAGACTAGGGGCCACGGGGACCATAAACTTAATCAACAGAGTCAAGACATCTTTTTGGCATCTTCCTCCAACTCAAATACAACCTTCCTGACAATGACCTTTTAGGTCTGTAGCTTTTAAAACTCTCACGATACTTATTTTTTCCTTTTCCTTCCTAATCACTTTCTACCCTGAAATATAGTTGTTGTTTTTCTTTTTTTTTTACAAACCTGTCATTTCTATAGACTACAAGCGCCTAATGTCAAAATCTATTTCTTATTCATCTTTGAGTCACCAAAGCACCTAAATGAGAGATTTGCACATAATGAGTACTCAGTTTTTATCGAATAAAAGAACAATGTAATTTGTGTAACAGGAAGATACATTGTATAGTTATGAACAAGAAGGACTGTTAAGGAGAGAGACCGTGCACCGGGTGCAGAAGTGCTGCAGTGGGGCTTCTGGGAAACAAAGATTAATGGCAGTAGAAATAAGTGGAAGAGAGTACTTTGAAGGACTTCCCAAGAGAAATTAATAGAGTCAGGTGATCTCATCCCATCATGTGGTTTAAATACTTCTCTAGGCTGATGACTCTCGTATTTGCATGTCTAGCCTTGGCCTCTCCTTTGAGCTACAATTTCATATATTCAGCTGTGGACTTGGCATCTCCACGTGATTCTCCCATCCTCAATTCCACTCTTCCTTTAACGGTACCGCAACCAAGAATTGCTCAGGAGTCAAATCTGATTCACCTCATCTTTCCTCACCTAGCCCACAAGCAAGCTCTATGTTAAAATTATATTCTAAATCTGACATGTCTCATCATCTCCCACTCCAGCTATCTTTGCCTTGGCATCTTTCATGTGGAATAAGTGCCTTTTCTCTTGACCTTCTGTAGTCCATTCTCCAAACAGCAGCCAGTGATCTTTTACAAAAGAAGTCAGGATGTGGCCTGCCACTGCTTAGAACCCAGGGGTGGCCACTGTACACGGAATAAAACCCAGAATCCTTACTTGGCCATTGCCCGCCTTGCTGACGCCATCAAAGTCTCTCCAACATCCTACCCTACAGCCAGCCCTTCTCGGTTGAGGTTCTGTGAGAGAATTATCCATAGTGCCTGAAGCATGCATTGTACATAATGGCTTCTCTCCTGTGCATCAAGAATGGCCCCACCGTTGAGAGAACTGAGAAGGTGTCACTCAAGTCACTTCCTATAGGGCTTAATTCTCCTGGCAATCCTGGTTGAGAAAACCTTCAGCCCTCATAGATATAGAGATATTCTTCCTGTCTCTTGAACACTAATACCTGCCCCTAAGCCTTTGCATTTGCTCTTTCCTTTGCCAGATGTCACTTTCTCCAGAACTTCAGAGCTGGCTCCTTCCCATCATCAGGACTCAGCTCAAAAGTTTAAAAAGTGGAAAAAAGGTCTTCCAGGACCACCCTTTGTACGATAGCACCATCTCCCCAGACTTCTCTGTCCCGTTGCCCTGTTACTGTCTCCTTGTGATCTCTTACGCTGTGGATGTATATGTTTTTTGTTTCCTTTACTCGATTGAAAAAAATTATAGCACAAATCAGTACACACACGAAGCTTTCTCAATTTCTCTTTAACATGATTGTGAGCCTTAATTTTGCACCTCTAGTAGAGAACAGCAACAAGTCTAATTCAAGGTAACATAGTCAATCGTAGTTTAACTCCAGCAATTCTGAGTTTGATGTAAATCCTCAGTCTTTCTTGTTGCCTCCGCCCCTCCTTCTCTAGTCTTTCTTCCAAGATGGCCCCTGGGGTTCACACCTTCATGACACCAGTAGAAAAGCCTCTCACCCATGTCTTTTGCGGAGGGGTTCTGCCATGCTTGGTCTTTGAGATTCACATGTATACATGTGAATGTATACATTAATGTATGTAGCTGATGTATACATTAGCTGCAGTTACCTGTTGTCCCTGCTTTGACCTATGGTCATTAGAACAACAATTTTTAAAATATTTGAATGTACAGTTCGCTTCTTCCAATTTAGTTGTCTTCTCTGGTCTTCTCCTGTCCTTTTTTTTTCCCTTGGGAAGCCCGGGGATGCTCTCTATTCTATGTTGGTGATGAAACTGTGCCTGAGATGTACGTAGCATCATCAATCACATTGGTGGGATGCTCTGGGCAGTAACACGTGGTCCATGGACATCTTTTATCAGTCAGGATAGGCCAGGTTATGTCGTGGTAACAAGCAACTCCCAAAATCAGTGGATTAAAGCAGTAATGGTTTATTTTTGCTCATGTAACACATCTTTCAAGGGTCAGCTGGGGCTTTGCTCCACATCACTCCAGAACCCAGCTGATGTTACAGCTGTCATCTTGAACATGAAACGTGGTATTCCACTCACATTTTATTGGCCAAAGCAGATCACATGGCCACACCTAACTTTTAGGATAAGGCAGATACAATCCCACTGCAGGCCCAGGGAGAGAACAGGGAATATTTGGGGAAGAGTGCTAATTACTAATGATCTCCACAACCATCTTGCTTGAGGCTTCCCTTGGTAATTGTACGTCCACAGCTGTAGAGCTAGAGCAGGTGTCGGACCCACTGGGAGGGCTTGTTAAATAGACTGCTGAGCCCCACCCCAGAGTTTCTGATTTGGTAGGCTTGAGTTGGGTCCCTAAATCTGTATTTTACAGGTGAAGGTGATGCTGTTTGGGGGGGCCCACCCCTGTAGAGAGCCCCACCCCTGTAGAGAACCGCTATGCTAAAGTTCAGAAACCACTGGTCGTGAGGCGTCTCTAAGAAGCTGCAGGCTTCCGAGACTCCACTGGGAAACAGAGCACACATTCCTGCCTTCCCTTAAAGAAATCTGGGGTTTCCCTTGGAACTTCTACTGTCCTGGTTCTTCCCACCACGGGCTGATGCTCCAGGGATAAAGCTCTGGCCCCCTTTCTAAGTCCAGGCAATAGACCTTAGTTACATCCAATCTTCTTTTCAATATGCTTTGTTTCTTTAAAAAACAAATATTGGGCTTCCCTGGTGGCGCAGTGGTTGCGCGTCTGCCTGCCGATGCAAGCCTGCGCGTCCGGAGCCTGTGCTCTGCAACGGGAGAGGCCACAGCGGAGGGAGGCCCGCATACCACAAAAAAATAAATAAATAAAAAATAAAAATAAAAAAAAAATAAAAAACAAATATTGACAATTAGTTTCTATCATTAAAAAGTACACATGCAGGGGCTTGATTCCCTTTGCTGGTGATCTTTAAAGAGGGTTAGATAACAACTGACACCTCTTTCAGTCCTTTATATGGTCATGCTCTGATTCTAATGTGAAGGTTTTATATAAATTACTGACTATTAAAAATTATATTACGTTTGAATGGAAAAACACAGTGTATTACTGCAAAGTACATATAATTTAGGTTAGGTCAAGAAAGAATTCCATAAGGAATTTGCTCTAATAAATTAGAACGTGATGTTATTTGAAAAGGTTTTCGTGAATTTTAAACACGAGCCCTGTAATTCATTTGTAATGTGAGGAAAGATTTTGCTAAGGTGAAAATTTGGTTCATTCTTTGTCCAAACTTTCACAAATGGCACATTATGGGAGTACTCATCAGTCAAGTTCAGCTGTAGCACAAGGCACGTTGGATACATTTGAGTTTGGGTGTAGAGGCATAATTTTCTTGAGGGTAGCTGTATTTCATCAGAATAAGTTCCCACCCAAATGATTCATCGTACTTTAAAATGCCAGGCTATTTCTGCAACATTTGCTTTAGCCAGCTGATATTTTTAAATAGATGTTATCACTTCACCTCTCCATCCACATGAGCATACTTGCCTCCGCACAGGCTGGAGGAGAGGTCTAGGGGATGAAGGGGTGCCCATGAGACTCACCATGTAGTGTTTTCTGCTCCACCATAGCATTTTCTTTTTGAGAATGTTAATCTATTCTTCCCCATTAAGACACAATGTTCTTTATTTTTATAGTAGATTTTGCTTCTCATTATAAAATATTACATATTCATCATAGAATATGTATTATTTTATAATAAAATAATACATATTCATCATAGAAAGCTTAGGAAACACAAGAAAGAGAGAGAAAAGGAAAGCCACCTTTAATTCTATCACTGAGAAATTCTGCTAATATATTAGTTAATATTCTTTTATTCTTGTATTTTTCTTGTGCTTATACATATGTCTTTAAAAATTTTTTAAATGACAATTTAATAGTTAGGTGATCTACTTTTTTAAGACCAATATGTCACAAACTTTTCCCCAACCCATTAAATATTATTCCTTTTTTAAAAAAATTAGAGTATATTTGCTTTACAATGTTGTGTTAGTTTCTGCTGTACAGCGAAGTGAATCTGCTATATGTATACATATATCCCCTCCCTCATGAGCCTCCCTCCCCCGCCCCCAACCCCACCCCTCTAGGTCATCACAGAGTAGCAAGCTGAGCTCCCTGTGCTATACGGAAGCTTCCCACTAGCTATCTATTCTACACAATATTCATCACTGCATTGAATTCTATTTTAGTAAACATTTTATCTTAACAGAAGAAGACAATGGACTAGAGCTTTTTTGTTTAAGTTACTCATTGGGAAAGCACTTTCTGTGTAATTCATGATTTATAGCCCTGGACATGTGATAAATTAATGGTCATATTAGAATTTTTAGATAATTTTTCTATAGCTAGTCTCTGTGATATCCACCAAACTATTTTATAGTAGTGACTTCCTACCCAGAAAGTAGCTGTAAAAAGTAGCTGCAATACTTGAATTTGGAATCAAGTTCCTAAAATTTGCAGAACTTTTGAGATAAGTCTGACTTTCTCAGTGTTCGCATTCTTAAAATCTTAAAATCATTGCAGTATATTAGGATAAAAACCATCTTAAATAGTCCTAGTTCATCCAGTTCACCCTAATCTGTTCACTTTAATTTGTATATCTTAATTTGAAGTCTCAGTGTACCTGAATCTGCCCAGATTATGTCTCTGAGTTTTTAATATCTTTAAAGAAGGTCCTACAATTGTCTTTGCTGGTACCTGCCTGTGTTTAATAACTCCTCTGTCCATGAGTTCTTTGCAGCTCCTGTACAACTTAAACCTCTCCTGCTGCATTCTGGTTACATTTCCCCCTCATTTTAATGTAAAGGAAGGACAGCTGGTCACTAATTCTCTTTCCAAAACACTTCTCAACTTGTCAATGAGGATAGCCTGCCGAGTAGACTAGACATCCATTTGGGTTTCCATGCATTCCAGCTAAGATGACTGTCAACGCGCCAGACACATGATCCCTTTGGTGTCAGTATCATTTCATTTAATATTTATTCTCTCCTACTGAGTGTATGGCACTCTAAACAAAGTGTTTACCGTGAAAGTGATCTTCAGATTCAGTGAGACCAGTGTCACCTAACGTGCTACTTAAGTCTTAATTGTAGTGTATTTGACGCCACTGAAAGTGATAAAATGAAAAACCACTTAAGTGACTACTTCCTCGTTTGTGTTTACTCAGACAGTGAGGACTAATTGTTGTGTTGACAACCCATGGCTTCTACTTCATTGGCTAATTCTGTTGTCATTTGAAAAGTTAATTATAGTTTTCGTGATGCCTTTGTTTCTTCTTCCATATTTTTAGATGAGATGATGTCTACTTTAACTTTTTTTTTTAATGGCTTGACCTTACTGAAATGAATTGTTTTTGGCTTATTTGCTTGCAGATTGTTTACCTCCAAGAGGGCAATCCTTTGTCTAGGACACATGCAAGGGTTTCCCCCCAAATCTCACAATACCGTTAGCTCCTGTTCTTGAAGCAGATAGAGCATAATTGACATTTCCATTCTTGTCATCTCACTATAGTTCTTCATTTCAACCATCCTGTTATTGGGCTTAGAATGACTTTTGTTAAGTTTAGGAACTATTTGTTTTTATTTTAGAAACTGAGTTTTTTGCTCCTATTATTTTGTCTTCCCCTCCCCATTCGTGCTGTTAATAAATAAATTGATGCTAGCTGACATCAGAGTCTCTCTATGTGCCAGGCATAGGTATAAATGTTTACATAGACAAGCTCAGCTAATTTAACTCCCCTTCCCTAGATCCTATGAAGTGGAAACTGTTCTTATCACCTCTTTATAGATGAGGACAGTCTTTAATTAGAATAAATAACCTGTCCAAAGTTACACAACCAGCTGTCCACCTTGTGTTAATTGTCTTAAAACAGGGATATACTTGAAGAAAATCTTCAAGGGAACTTAGAAAAGTCAATACTTAGACAGAATAATTCAGAGCATAATCAAGACAGAGCTCACCCCCAACCCACCCTGAAAAAAGGGGAAGGATTTTCCTGGGCTGGATGGACTGTCCCATAGGGAAAGGGGCGAGATCAGAGCTGGATGCTCTGTATCCTCCTTCCCCATTGAATTCTGGGGAGGTGCAAAGCCCAAGGGAGATGGGAACAAAGAACTGGCCTCCAAGATTCCAGGGCCCTCACACAGCCTAGAAGTAGCAGGAAGATTCTCAGGCATCTCAGAAGTATAAGAGAGAGCTGCAAGAGCTGAGTCCATTCATGGCCTGAGGGAGACGAATAGCCTGCGATCAGAGGCCCATGGACATCTCAACAAGGAAGTGACCCCAGAGATCCACAAACTCTTCACCGGGTCCCCACCACATAGCCCCCAGAACTTAGACCCAAACCCCCCAAAATATGAAATCAATTGAGGCTGAGGTTCTACTACCCTGGTGGAACACTGGCTTAAAATAAGAAATTAGAGGAGTCATTGAGACATATAGGCAGGTGCGTTCCTTGCACACCTGACACTACAGATATTGGGGAGCTGACCTGAATGTATCTGACGCATTTGTTTAAAGTGTTACCACTGCTATGGAATCATTTCTTTAACAAATAGGCAGTAAACAATAATACAATAAACAATAAATTAAGTTTGCAATAAGCAAACGTGTTTGGCTTTCTTCTGTAAGGGAGTAAAAAGTTTTCCCAGACACTTGTAGGGTCCCTGGCTTGGTCTGAAATTAGACTGACAAAGACAGATCAACAGTTGAAAAGCAGACACATTTATTTAATATAAGTTATACATGTCACAGGAGCCTTCATAAAGAAATGAAGACACAAAGAAAGGATTAAACATGAGTGTTTTTATGCTAGATTTGTTGAAAAGTGCCTAGTCCTGGAAAGATAGGTTAGGATAAGGAGTACTAGGTAAGTGTCGTAAACAGGGGGCAACTTAACAAGTCCTGTTCATTGGCATTCTTCTCCGCATCCTTCCATCTTGGAGACAGGATGCGCCTTTCCTCTGGGTGGAGTAGGGAGGGCACCTGTCACGTGAGGGCCTTAGGACTTGTTTCAGAGGAGAAGGGCCGGGGTGGGGTAGGGAGGAGTCAAGGTCTCAGAATCCTTCACCTTGAAATAGTCAATATGTCAGGGTACCATATTTGGGGGTAGTGTGTTCTGAGCCCCTCACTTCTCTCCCATAATAATTGTGTAATAATTTTATGATAACCTAACTGATTTTTAAAACTCTACTGTGTATGTAATTGATTGCTACTTAGAGATATTAACCCAGTTCAGAGTCTCTGAGTAAGTACTAACATTTGGAAGCCACCCTCAAAAATCATATCACAGTACACAGAGTTGAGATGTATTACTTAAATAAAGCTTAGCAGACAAATCTGGGCTTTCAGAAGGCAGAATAGTGGTCACCCTGGGTGAGGGGAGGGTGGGTGACGAGAAGGGAGGTTGAGAGGGTGTCTGGAACAGTGATGCTTATGGGTTGAATAGTGACCACCCCCAAGAAAAAGGCATGTTGAAGTCCTAACCCTGGTACCTGCGAACGTGACCTAGTTTGGAAATGGGGTCTTTGCAGATGTAATCAGGTTAAGGCCCATCGTTAGAGTGACACACAGGGGAAGGCCCTGTGAAGACGGAGGCAGAGATTGGAGTGATGTGTCCACAAGCCAAGGACCCCCAAGGATTGCTGGCCGTCCCCAGGAGTGAGGGGAGGGGCCAGAGCAGGTATGCCCTCCCAGCCTCCAGAAGGAACCAACCCTACCAACACCTCGATCTCTGACTTCTGGCCTCCAGAACTGTGGGAGAACAAATTTCTGTTGCTTGGAGCCCACCAGTTTGTGGCACTTTGTTTCGGCAGCCTTAGGAAACTGACGTGCTGGTCGTGTTCTGCTCTTGGTCTGAGCACTGGTTATTTGGGAGATTTCAGTTTGTGACAATTCTGCTGTGCCCTTATGCACTGTGCATGTCTCCCTTGTATACAGTACTCCAACAAAGGGGTAAAAAATATATGTATATATACCGCAAAGCGTTATGCTTGGATGAAGGCGAGGAAAAGGCCCTTTCTTGTGCTCAGTGACAGAAGGATTTCACTCTCTGTGGCCCCTTCCTTGATGCACTTCAGAAGAAACCGTGTGGAAAAATGATATAAGAAAATGGTCAAAATAGAAGCATGCAGAGAAAATGAGTGTAACTCAGAGGGTTCCCATCACGGCAGAGAAAGACCCCTTTTTAGAGGGTAAATAAAAGGAAACAATAGTTTGCAAATTTAAAGGAAATTTGATTTCTCTCTTAAGAGCTCATCTGCTCACGTGAGCATCCCTGTTAAGTCAGCTGTAATTACAGCTAGTTCTCTGCCGGACCCTTCCTTAATGAGGCTGCGAGCACTTCTATCAGCACGGGTTTTGTTTCCTAATAGGTGCCCCTGGTTTGTCATGGAAGCTTCCACAGATAAGAGAAAAAGGAGAGTGGAGGGAAAGGAATAGAGTCGGAGCCACAGGGAGCCTCTCCGGGCACTGTAGACTCTTGGTAACTTTTCTTAGAACTGTCACTGGTATTTGCTTCTAACCCATTAAACTCGCTTACAGGAGCGCTTTAGTCAATGAAGCAGGATATGGCCTTTTCTTGGCCTCTCCATTCCCAATCCCAGCGAAATGAATGAAACACAAAAAGTTCACAGGGGAAATGGCTGGGGAGGCCGGGTTGGGAGCTGGTGTCGGAAAGAGCTTTTAACTTGTCTTAACATTACTGTCCTTTTCCATTTCAACTTTTATCTGCCCATTAACTCCTTAAAGTTTGCTCATCCATCCATCAAAAAGAAAAAAAAAAAAAACACCAAATGATGTGTGAAGAGATCTTCTAGGTGTTGCTAGGTTTAGATGTCCTCTCCTGGATTTGTCTAAACAGGATTCGCTTCTCATCAGGATATATGGGCTCCTTTTTAAGAACAATTAATTGTCATTTGTGATTTTTAAAAGCACTTAGCTTTGAAACGCCTTTAGATGTATTTCAAATCATTTCTGTTTCTGACAAAAGGAAGAGGTAACTATGCCAAAATGTTACAGGGTCAGTGTTTTTACAAAGGATGAAACATATTTAAGATTTGTTTCTAGTGATTTACAGAGTGAAGATGTCACAGATCATGAAATATCACTCACCCAATTTCACATAGCTTTCTATGAAAAGAGTCAAGTTAATTATTCTGTTTATGGCCTAAGAACAAAATATTTAATAAGGGACCCAGAGCTTTGATTACAAAATAATGCAGGTTTATGTGTCATAGGAATATGTATCTGTTTACTAAATTTACATGTTAGGACCTTTCTCAGATCTGTACAAACTTCATTCTGTTAACTTCCAAAAAGAAACTTAATTCTTTAGAGGGAAATGGGGTCCTACTGATTAGATGGATTTTCTTCAATTTGACTAATAGCATCAAAGTGAAGAAAAATGTTAGTATGAAGGCATTCAAGTAGAGCCAGCACTCAATCCAGATCACAGATATGATTTATTCATTCATTCAGATAACAGTCAATGAGGATATTCATATGAGCTGTAAACGATGAAGTCCCCTCACCAAACTCTTTACACTTTTGTAAAAGATAGGAACGTAAGATTAAGGCAACTTAAATACACTTCAAGACAGAACATGAAGCTGCTTGTTTGTAATCTGTAAATATTGATTGCTGGGGTGCTGGGGGCATAAATAAAACCCCCAAACACGTGAGGCAGATGCATCGTTACACAGAGACTACGGAATTCTCCAGGGTTGCCCTCGTTAACCCTTCTCACCACCTGTCTGGGCTCAGTGTTACCAGGCATATAACAAGAAGACTGGATGACTAGATAATCTCTTTCCATCTTTTATCTGCTTTATCACTACTATTATGATTATGTTTTGGAGTTCGAGAGCACACTCTAGTATGGAATTTGAAGAAGCACTGCTTGCTCGCATATCTTTAGGGCAGCATGATTTATTAGAGCAATGCTGATTTTTTTTTACACAGATTCTCTGTTTTCAATACTAGTAAATGGACCGGCCAGGGCAATGGCCCCATACTACACTACTAGCAGGAAGTGGACAAGAGTCTGAATCTAAATTCCACTTTAGACTCAAGCACTCTGTTCATTTCATTCAGCAGATGTAGTTCTCACTGTGTGCCAGGCTTTGCGCCGTGAGTTGGGACCACAGGGAGAAAAAGCCCAGCTGCTTGATCTGTCAATGAAATCTAGGATCTCCTGCACGTAATTCTACATCCCCGCGTTTGCTTATAATTGCTGCCTGCGTCCAGCTCAGTGACTTAACCGCAATCTCCATCACAGCAGAGCCGGTGACACTGCTTGAATGAACGAGTAAGTAAGGGAATGAGGCCAGGCCCCTGCCCAGAACAGTCACAGCCTTACAGAGGAGATAAGTACATACACACCTGTGACAGAGCCCATCTAAGTACACGAATGGGTGTAAAACAACAGGTCCCTGGGGTCCAGAGATGGATGAACTCATTCTGACTTCAGGAGAAGGCTGGATGTGGAGAGGAAGGATCTTCAGTTTCAAGTGGAAAAAAAAAAACCCCTTTATGTAGAAAATTATGGTAAACATGCTTCCTCGCCCAAGTAATTACTTTAGAAATTCTTGAAATTGCCTAGTATCCCACCTGTATCCCAGCAACCCACGTATTCAGTGCCGCCCTTTCAACTAACAAAGTAACTTCGTGTTCCTGGTGAGGCAACGGCAGGAAACTCTGAACGCTGTGTTCCTGAGTTTACAGAAGGCACGGTTCATGCCCCAAATGCTCTCTTCTGCTGGTTTGCTATGGCAGCATCCTTTCCTAAAAACAGGTGTCACATTCCCCCTAGGGAAGTCCCAGCTCTGGGTTGTACACTAAGAGCTTGGTCCATAAGGAGCCCCAGAAGGATTTTCCTTTCCCTGCCAACCTATATGGGCTTATCTGTTGAGCTCACCTGGAGAACATGCAGAGCCTGGCTTTGAGAGGAAAAGTGGAGGGAGATGCCAGAGTCCAATAGGAGCCTGAGGATGCTAAGGCAGGAAGTGGTCCAGCTGGATGAGGACATTCCTGGAAAGTAAAAAGCAGAGCAAACCTCCCCTTGTTTAAAGTGCTATCTACAGCACAGCCATATTGGAGTTTGAAGGTTCTCATATAAAGCCAGGAACTGTATTTAACTCTTAGCCCAGACAGAATTCTTTTTTTTTTTTTTTTTTGGTATTTAAATTGTTTGAAGACTCCTTTTCCTCTTAATCTGCTAATTCTTGGGAAATTGGTCAGCTCAGGATAGCCGCTGATAACACTATCTACACTAGGCAAGATCCTTTTTTGAAAAGAAAAAGTGTTGAAATATTATTTTGTGTGGTTGAAGCTGCAAATCTTTTTTTAAAAAAAATTTTTTTAGGAGTATAATTGCTTTACAACGCTGTGTTAGTTTTCTACTGTACAGCAAAGTGAATCATCTATATGAATACATATATCCCCTCTTTTTTGGATTTCCTTCCCATTTAGGTCACCACAGAGCACTGAGTAGAGTTCTCTGTGCTATACAGTAGGTTCTCATTAGTAGGTTCTCTTTCCTGGGTATTTTTCACTCAGCAGGATTTCTGCAGATAGCCATGGCTTAGGGAGGTTTTGCCTGAGGAATTTCTGCAGGGCTAGGAAGGAGAAGCTGCTTCCCCTCAAGGATAGGTCTCCTTTTGCAGAAGAGAAATCATACACAGGAGGCTGCACCTGCTGTGCTGCAGGGAGCAGGTGAGTGCCCAGGTGGGGAAAGAGTGGGTTCGGGATTTAGAAGGGGGAAGAGGTCTTGTGTCCCTCCCCCGGTAGGAACGTGAGCCCTGAAGGAGCCTGGCTGAACCTGTCACGTGGGAACCGGGGTGGCTGCTTCTGGAAGGATCCCCACAGGCTCTGGGGACTAGAATGACCCAGTCACATCTGAGATTGCATTTCCCATCATGACGCTGGAACCAGGGGACAGGGAGTGTCTGAGAGGCTCGGTTACAGAAAATAAAGTAACATTCCTGCCCACTTCATTCTGTGGCTAAAAGGCATTCCTTCTACAATAATTATATTTATTGTTTTGTATAAAACACACCGAGTTCAATTGATCAATTTCCAATTTGCCAGGTATCAAAATAAGCATGCTTATGAACTGATTTTAACTGAAATCCTGTTATTTTGGGAAGTGGAAAGATATGCATAGGCACCTAAATGTCTATTTCTCCCTTCATTATTTAATATATTTTGTATTTAACAATGTTAATTTATATTTCACAACAGAACAACAAGGAAAGAAACCCAAACAGTTTTTTTTTGATGCAGAAAGTCATAGTTTTAAAATATAAGAATCTTTTGAAAATCCTCTTGTAATCTATTTTGTGTTTTGATAATATAGCCTTTTATGACAAGAACATGTACATAGAAGGGTTTCTTTAGGTATTTTTGTTGAATGGCTGAGCTAATTAATGAAAGAGCATTCCAGACACTCTACAAGTTAGTTTATTGGAGTGTAGAGTGGTACAAATTTTGGAGAGCTGTTTGGCAACATTTGCAAGCATCTTAAAATTATTCATAGCTTTTGACTCAGAAACCCCATTTCTAGGTATTTATGCTAAGGAAATAATTACAGACGTACGCAACAATTACTAGAAAGAATGCTTGTCTGAGTGAGGTTTATAAAAATAACATGAAAAAATTGTGGGCTTCCCTGGTGGCGCAGTGGTTGAGAGTCCGCCTGCCGATGCAGGGGACGCGGGCGGGTTCGTTCCCCGGTCCGGGAAGATCCCACGTGCCGCGGAGCGGCTGGGCCTGTGAGCCATGGCCGCTGAGCCTGCGCGTCCGGAGCCTGTGCTCCGCAACGGGAGAGGCCACAACAGTGAGAGGCCCTAGGACAGCAAAAAAAAAAAAAAGAAAAAAAAATAGACATTGATACTTTCTAGCATCTTTGTCACCACCTGGTAGGCAGAGCTCTGAGGCATGCTTGAATCTCAGCTGCAGACCAGTGGGGAGAAATCCTGGGATGGGGAGAAAAATTAATAGAGCTGACTTCTAAAGGAGGGTTCCATAATAGAATTTGTATTATAAGGGAAATGGGACTGGGCCAGTCCTTATTCAAAAGATGGTTTGGGGAGACGGAGCCTGCACTCTGGGGGATGTGATGGGGTCCAGGCTGGGGGAGAGGCATGGTAAGAATTCCACTGGGTATTAGGACCAAGTCCAGGCAGTCAGGTGTTTGCGAATAAATTCTAAAATCAGTATCGTACCTTGGGAGCACATCAGAACACTGAGGCAATAATCCAGACGTCATCAAAAGAGCAGCCAGTGCAGGACTGGTTATAAATTGATAGCATGGCGAGCTTGCAAGAGGGCTCAGAGTTCTACAGAGCAGCAAGGGGAATTCCATATTGCTGACTTCCTATATTTATTTCAAATATTTTTCCTGGTTTATTATTTTAATAATATTTTGACTCATTAATTTTGAATTAATATCATCTTACAATCTTCTTTAATTTTTCTCTGAGCTTTTGCATTTGGAAAGTTCTACCAACAAATGAGAGAATTATTCACTTATAGTTTGTATTTGTTATTTTTTACATTTAATTATTTAAGACATCTAAAATTCAATTTTTTTTTTTTTTTTTTTTTTTTTTTTTGCGGTAAACGGGCCTCTCACTGCTGGGGCCTCTCACTGTTGTGGCCTCTCCCGTTGCGGAGCACAGGCTCCGGACGCACAGGCCCAGTGGCCATGGCTCACAGGCCTAGCCGCTCCGCGGCATGTGGGATATTCCCGGGCCAGGGCACGAACCCGTGTCCCCTGCATCGGCATGCGGACTCTCAACCACTGCGCCACCAGGGAAGCCCTAAAATTCAATTTTTAATATATGGTGCAAGGTGAGAATCTAGATATATTCCCCATTCTTAGTTAACCAAGTTCCCCAGCATCAACCAGTGAAGAAAGATTTTAATTCCAGGAAGTACCTGGTCTCACCTAACTTGGTCTCACCTAACTTTGTCTCACAAATGCCTAGTGTGGGGTCTGGTCTGTAGTAGTTGCTCAGTTAAACATCTGTTGAGTGAGTGAACACTTCTGAACCTATCCCTGTCCCCAGCGCCCAAGGAGCCCCTCCCCTCCTCAAGCTGTTTGGTCACATCTTATGGATAACGCATTTGCTCTAATAAGGACTTCTTTTGGAGATGGACCTACAGTTTGACAGTGGGTAATGATTCTGATTAATTCATTAAGAAGAGCTAACGTTCTGAACAGTAAACAGATGCTGGGAATTAATACCAACCATCAAGGTCTCACCCAGGCTGCTTCCCAGAGGCAAGAGCTTCTGAAGCAAAGCACCCGAGCGCCTGTGTATCTGGCATCTGTCCGCCGAAGCAGCTTCCATGAGTGAGTCCCTGGCCAGCTTGCCTCGGTGGCCGTGCTGAGGGTGATGATATTTCTACCCTTCCCTCTAACAACACTTGTCAGTCACCTCCAGTTGGTCTCTGTTCTGGAGATAACACACGTTTATATTTTAGGGAATCTTTGCATAGTGTTGAAGCAAAAGACAACTTCCCATGCAACCCCCGTGACGTGGATTCCCTAAACCTCAGTTTTCTCATCTGCAAAACGAGGGTAATGCTAACTAACACTGACTAACCCTCTACTCTGTGCCTGGCACTGTTCCAAGTGCCTTATATTTAGTGATTATTTAGTGCTCATAAAAACCTCTATGTGGTAAGCACTATTTTTATCCTCTTTTACAGTTGAGGAACTGGGGGCATGCAGAGGAAATTGACTTATGTTAGGCTAAACAACTAATAACGGCAAAGCCAGGATTAAAACCCAGACACTTCTGACTCCACAGTTTGAAACCTTAACCACAGAGCTACCCTGTCTCGCAGCCAGGACAAATAGTACCCACCTTTGAGAACTGACATTAAAATCAAGTAAGATACTGTATACAAAATGCACAGTGAACCCTGGATAAGTGTTAGCCCTGTAACAGGAAAGCGTAGACCCCTTGCTCACTGCTCTTCCTTTCCTTGGAGGATACAGACGCTCACATAGTCCCTTCCTACATAATAGTGGTGGCGAAACTTGACGTACAGGAGTCTGGGACCACATCACAGGGTCCTCAGTCAGATCTGGAAGATTAGGAAAAGCCTTTCAGGGAACAGGGGGAACATTATTTGTATGTGCAATTATTTGAGGAAAAAAAAAAAGCCAAAATAAAAATCTGCTTCTCTTTTCCCTCCCAAAACTCAGGGGTGATTTTCCCTCAACAGCCTCCGGCTATGTTGCTTCCTCTTCTCCCATCCCCTCCCACCACTGCCCTGCCTGTCACCTTTTTCAGAATTCTCTGGAAAGGACGGGACATACCCGAGCACACAGCCCTCATATGCATCTGTTCCACAAACGTTGGTGGATGGGGGAGCAGCCAGGAGTTTAGCTGAGTTACCCCCGTGTGATGCAGAGAGCGGGAGAGAGCGAGACGACGAAAGGGCACGAGGATGACATGTTTTTAGGAACATTCAGACTTTTCACGTTTTAAAAGATGATAATATTTAATTAGTTATCTCTCGGATTAGCCTGGATGGATCTCATCATGATTTTCCAAAAGCAGCCCAACATGGGCATTGTTCCTAAAGTGCTATGAATCCCAGGTAAATATATATGTATATACACCTGAAATGATAACCTTTATTTATTTATTTTTTAATAAATTTGTTTATTTTATTTATTTATTTTTGGCTGCGTTGGGTCTTCGTTGCTGTGCATGGGCTTTCTCTAGTTGCGGCGAGCCGGGGCTACTCTTCGTTGCGGTGCGCGGGCTTCAGTAGCTGTAGCATGTGAACTCAGTAGTTGTGGCGCACGGGCTTAGTTGCTCCGCGGCACGTGGGATCTTCGCGGACCAGGGCTCGCACCCGTGTCCCCTGCATTGGCAGGCGGATTCCTAATCACTGCGCCACCAGGGAAGCCCCAGGGAAGCCCTGAAATGATAACCTTTAGATTCACTTGTAATCTTTGTAGAAGGTAACGTATTACACTGAGACAGCCCTTATGAGCTCTTTAGTACAACTGCCAGCTCATAAAAGCTTACCTTTTTACCAGAAAGGTGTTTTTTCTTGTTTTTCTGTGTGCTCTTAAATAATTGCAGTGATCTGAGGCTTACCATGCCTCAAAGCAGCCAGTTTGAATGTTCTGCATCTATAATTTCAAATGTCTTGACTTTCAGTAACCTAAAGTCTACCTGTAATTATAATTTCCAACTATTGGTCCATGTTCTGCCCTCCAGAGAGAAAAAGAAAGTATATGGGTTTTTTTTTTTTTTTTTTCTGTAAATTTCATGGTTTCTCTTTGTTCTTTAGATGAACTAATGTTAGTTGTTGAGGATCTTATTTACATTCCAGTAGGCAATTTATGCTAAGTGTGATACCGAAGCATGCATTTTTATATTTCAGTTTATTTTGCTTATTTTAAGCATGTTCTTACCTAGAAACTTTTGAGTAATCTTGAGAAAGTTGAGCATATGACATTACAAATTATTTTTATTTATTTTATTTTATTTTATTTTATTTTATTTTTTTGCGGTACGCGGGCCTCTCACCGCCGTGGCCTCTCCCGTTGCGGAGCACAGGC
>NC_041226.1:76604429-76613870 GCF_002837175.3 Physeter macrocephalus
CGCGTCCCCTGCATCGGCAGGCGGACTCTCAACCACTGCGCCACCAGGGAAGCCCACAAATTATTTTTAAAAGCAGAGTTACACAGTAACATTGTTATACTGTTGCTTCGCAATTTGTGTTCATTTCAACTTAACCTATACAAAGATGATACCCTAGAAAATGAAAATAGTTTAAATAACAAGATCAAGTATGACCTCACTAATGGAATTCAGAAGGAATCTTTTATAAACATGTTTACTTTTCTAATGCACTTGTAAATATGTAAAAAATTTATATATTCTTTGGACATAAATATGTCTTATTTGCTTTTAACCATATTTTATTAAATATTAGAAATAACAATAATAAGTACATTTTCAAATAGCTCTGACACTTTATTATAATTTTTATTTTACTTCTTTAGGTTAAGATATATTTTTTACATTGCAGGTAACTTTAATAATCTTTTGTAAGAAGGTTGTTTTCATTGTCTATAAAATATTTTTCTATGTTAACATTTCAACATAGGACAGGGAAATGAAAATTGCCATTAAGATAAAATCTTTCTCTTAGAAATATGAAAGGTAACATGAAAACACTTTGTTGGATTTAGGACAATTCTGATTTAACATTCTGGCAGTAATGCTTTCCCCTTGAAGACCTACCCAAGGGATTGGATACCTACCTATCCAAATGGCTGTGATGTTACTTTTATTTGGACTTCATTAATTTATTTTTAGATTTTCCCATTCCTCCAAATGTGACCCGTGGTGTAGTTGTTGACAGTATATGTGATATAGTCTCAGATCTAATTCGTGGGGATTTTCATATAAATGCTTAATGATACGTTTGAAGAGATGCTATTGAATTCAAAGAACATGGTTAGTTCTCAGAAACATTAATTTGATTTTAATGTAACTTTCTCCCCTCAGGTTATGGTTGATTTCTTACCTTGGGAAAATCCTAAGTGAGTTTAATTCACTCATTTTGAAAGTTTTCGCATTTAGCTTCACGAGGCTGAGATTTTGCAAATATATTCAAAGCAAAGCCATACTCTTCAATTTAACCCTTTGGACATAACCTCATTTATTTTACGTTTAATGTCAGAGATAATAATGCAGAATCTGTAATTTTAAAACAAATGTTTAAAAGCACTTTCTTTAAGTGACCATTAATCACATGTGTAAATTTTATCTTTTAACCTTTGGAACATTAAAAAAACATAGCATTTATTCCCTGTTTTACCAAATAATATTATTGTGCGTCTGTTGAATATGCAGTTTGGCTTTCAGGGACTTTTTGATCTTGGGTCAAATTCTGTGTCCTCTTAAGTATCTGTATTGTTAGACTCCTTTTGTTTTGTTGCTTGAGAAGAAAATGAAGATCTTTGACATCATTTATTCTGAAAACAAGTACCCAAGTGTGTTTAACAAGAAACATCAAGGAAGCAACTTCTGCCCCGCTGGTTTGAAAATCCAAAATCTTCTTTGCAAATAGGGTCATTCACTGGTTACAACTGGATCAAAAAGTAACAAGTCTTGTCTAAATCTTTACCCTAAAACCTCCCCCAGCCTCTCCCAGATTAACTCTGTTGTGCCTGGATTAACCTCTCAGAACCCCAGTATTGTTTCTCTTCATTACATTTATCCCCATGTCTCCTATTGTCTTTGCTTTTCATTAGGGGGAATAAACAGTAGAGGGTTTAAGCTGCCATAAGCTTCTCCAGCTTGGAGTATCTATTTGAGCTTCATATGTGACACTGGTTTCCCGTTTCTACGTAAACATTCATTTGGAATCCAATAACCTTGTCAATAGACACTGTTAACGTGGAGTGCTGAGTGGGCTGTGTGAGCGAATACCAGTGAAGTCTCGTTAGTTGTACAAAAACCTAAAGCCAGAGATGACAGTTTTGTAACTGAATTAATGGTACGTTGACCCATTTTGTTATAAACAAATTGCAAAGAGTATTAGTGCATGAGAACCATATCCATCTTCATAGGATGAATTTAGAAAAGTACAATATGTCCCTGGAGCCTGTCAACACACAGTTATTCATAATACATTCGAGTCTTTCATTTTATACCAAATCTTTTAAACAGATTGGAATATGACATGCATTTAACATGAATTTGTTGGCAGGGCACTGGATTGAAAAAGACAAAGTAAACATAACGTTATGCTGGCTGTGGATAGAAATCATTTCATTCTGATCTCCAGTTAGTGTTTCAGTTAAGACAGCTATTCCTAACCTTGTCCCAAAGGAAATTTGACATTGGTTAGAAAGGCCACGAGCGTAGGTCTCTGGACTAAATCCTGCGGAAGGACGAGGGCGATGTTATTTTTCTTAGAAATGGCATGACAAAGAATCAATACTGGGAGCCTTCTATGATGTCATAATTTGATTTACTAGCTGGCCTGCCTTCCAGTAAGTGACTGGTTAAGATCTAAGGGAGCCTCGCTGGACTCACCGTACAAGTCTTGCTCTTCTAGTTACTTGTGAATTGAATCTTGACATAAGTTTAGAACCCCCCAAAGATTAGTCACCCTGTCACGATGAAGTGAAAATTCTTACAAAACTGAGATCTTGAGATCATGGATTATCTGTGGTTTTCCATTGTTTCGTAGCTTTTTCTATTCCCCTCTTTTGATAACAGTGCAGAGAGCCGGGGGCTTTTACTTCATCTCTGAAAATGATTCTCAAATGCAAATCTATGGTCAGGTGCAAAAGGTTAGCACTCATGAGGCTTTCTGGGAAAGGAAGTCAGTTCTTACTATTATTTGTATTAACAGGCAATCCAAAAGGAAAATCAATACTACTACGTCCTTTTCCCCAATGTACAAAATGAGTTTATCTATGCGTGAATTTTGACTTCGCCACTTTCATCAGAAAGAACATTCAGGGTCTGGGGCTGGGCTAGAACCAGCTCCATGATTTTGGGGGCCCAGTGAATTACTGAAGATTTCAAGGCTGGCAACAGCAGAGCATTCAACCAAGGGCAGGGCCATCCTAGGGCTCAGGGCACCAGTCCTGCTTGGGGCAAAATCTTAATGCTATTCAATGGCATTTGCTTAGGGGGCTGAGGAATGCCTGACTCCTACCTCAAATCCCAGCCACCCCTGCTTAGGAGGCTTCCGAGGGAATTACAGGCATAAGTGACAATGGGAGAAAAATAAAACTCAGTATACCATCCTATTATCTGTTGGCCTTTCACACAAAATCTGCAGAGCACTTTGGTAAACCGGGCAGGAGAATGCTGCCTAATTTAAAGCCACAATCTCCTCTTCATGGCGCTAAGCCCAAACTCAGTTTTAGAATCTCACCATTTTTTCCCCCGAGACTGACTTATTCTGAGAGTGGAGCAGATGAAAGAATCCAAACACAAACAGCAGAGCTCAAGGACACAGAGCGGAAGCAAGCTGGCCTTAGGCATGGGAGGGGAGGGAACCTTAGCTCAGTGGACCATTTTGGCCAAAAGGAAGCAATAAGCAACCACGTTTATGAGCATCATATTTGTTTTGTTTTCTTTTAAATTTTTATTGGAGTATATTTGAGTTACAATGTTGTGTTAGTTTCTGCTGTACAGCAAAGTCAATCAGTTATATACACACCCACACACATATATATATATATGTATGTATATATACTCTTTTTTAGATTCTTTTCCCATATCGGTCATTACAGAGTATTGAGTAGAGTTCCCTGTGCTATACAGTAGGTCCTTATTAGTTATCTATTTTATATATAGTAGTGTGTATATGTCAATCCCAATCTCCCAGTTTATCCCTCTCCCCCCTTTCCTCTCTGGTAACCATAAGTGTGTTTTTTACATCTGTGACTCTATTTCTGTTTTGTAAATAGGTTCATTTGTACCATTTTTTTTAGATTCCACATATAGGCGATATTATATAATATTTGTCTTCTCTGTCTGACTTCACTCTGTATGACAGTCTCTAGGTCCATCCATGTTGCTGCAAATGGCATTATTCCATTCTTTTTTATGGCTGAGTTGTGTTCCATTTGTATATATGTACCACATCTTCTTTATCCATTCCTCTGTTGATGGACATTTACGTTGCTTCCATGTCCTGGCTATTGTAAATAGTGCTGCAATGAACATTGGGGTGCATGTGTCTTTTTGAATTATGGTTTCTCTGGATATATGCCCAGTAGTGGGATTGCTGGGTCATATGGTAGTTCTATTTTTAGTTTTTTCAGGAACCTCCATACTGTTCTCCATAGTGGCTGTATCAATTTACATTCCCACCAACAGGGCAAGAGGGTTCCCTTTTCTCCACACCCTCTCCAGCATTGATTGTAGATTTTTTGATGATGGCCGTTCTGACCGGTGTGAGGGGATATCTCATTGTAGTTTTGATTTGCATTTCTCTAATGATTAGTGATCTTGAGCATGTCTTCATGTGCTTCTTGGCCATGAGATGATATTTGGAGGTACAGCAGCCTCACCCATGATGCAGTTGGTCATGGAGTTTGACCGAGCGGATGCACTGATATTTCTGGACAGGGCTGAGCAGGGTAGCAGGGAGAAGAGGATGGGAGAGAGCATCGTCCCCCCTCCTTGGATGCAGTCAGGAAAAAATGGAGAAAAAATAAGTAATTTCTATCAAGCATTTTTCCAATGAAAGATTATTAAATTCTCTAAGCTTTATGAAAATAACAGATGTTCTCTGAAGAAAATATAAAAAAAAAAATTAAAAGCAAAAGCTAAGGATAATAACAAAGAAAAACCATACTGAATCTTCTATTGCCTCACATGTCAAATATAAGTGATGCTCACGTTTTGGAGTATATCTTTTCTTACCTTTGTTTCATGCCTTTATGATCATACATGTAAGTTAATAAAAATTGGCACTACACTACATGTAGCCTACTCCTTTTGCTTAGCAATATATCATGAGTGTCTTTATGCCAACAAATATTTCTCTACACCTTTATTTTCAATGGCTACCTAGTATTCTTTCATAGGTATTTCCTTAAATCCATTTTCTGAATATTTATGCTGCTTAATAACTTTAGCTGTTGTAAATGATTCGGCATGAATGTCCTTGTATGTATAACTTCCAAAATTTCTGGTATTTCCATAAACTTGATTCCTAGAAATAAAATTACTGCATCAGATGATATGCATATTTTAAAGACTTTTCCTACGTTAGTGGCAGCATGGTAATTTGCAATTCCACCAGCAGGGTTAGAGAGCCATGCTTCCTTTGGCCAGCGCTGGACATGGTCATTCTTTTTTCATTTTCGCCGGTCTGTTTGGAGAAAATGCTATCTTTTCATTTTAATTGCGTTTTTGAACATTCTTGGTGAAGTTGTTCCCTTTCTGCCATTCTTAAATAGACAATAATCACAAAATATAAATTCTCTTTCAGTTTTTAAAATGAACTTTGTTATCATGGTGCCTACATTTCAAAGAAAAATTTAACCCACTGAGTTTCTGAAATAAAATGTTTTTATTTCAAGAAGTTCAGTTGTATATGTCAACTTAAAAGTTTTAAAAATACATTAGGGCTTTGATTACAAAAATGTCTCTTTTAGAAACTATAAAAGGTAGACTAAAAGTATGATAGTAGGCTGAATTGAAATTGGGGGTTTACTTTGGCCTGAGAGTGTAGCATGAAAGTGGAAGTTAAGCCAAGCCAAATCAATGTCAATAATATATATTGGAGACATATTCAAGTAAAATAGTTCAGGAGCTACATTTAAAAGTTAATCAAGGGCTTCCCTGGTGGCGCAGTGGTTGAGGGTCCGCCTGCCGATGCAGGGGACGCGGGTTCCTGCCCCGGTCCGGGGGGAATCCCACATGCCGCGGAGCGGCTGGACCCGTGGGCCATGGCCACTGGGCCTGTGCATCCGGAGCCTGTGCTCCGCAATGGGAGAGGCCACAGCAGCACAAAAAGTTAATCAAATTAGTAACTCCCAAATATTTACAGACATTCAATTAAATCTAAATAAATATATTTATTGCAAATTTACCTTTTGTATTATTATTTAAATTCAAGAAAAGAGCGATCCAGTAGCCATGCAGTGGAGCTGACACCTCTTTTCATTAGTTTTATCTCCATGATGACCATGAAAAAGGAATTCTTTCTCTTTCCTCTTGAAAAAAAATACCATTTTTTCAATTACTCTTTCAGTTTTTAGAATCTTTTGAAAGATTGATGCATGGGAAAGATTGACACATATTCCAAGTGAAGAACCTTCCTTTTTAGACACAGAGTGGCTCATGAGTGTGTCTGTGGCTCATTCATAGCGTGTCACCAAGACACAGTTTCAGGACATGCAAACTTTTGAACTAGATCCATTAATACTTTTTTCCCCCGGAGCATGAGCTTCTACAGTCTGGGAGATGTGAAGGGTTCATAATTTTCTGCTCTCATTGTCATAATCTGATGTTTGTATTTCCAGAGGCACTGACCAGTGAACCGTGAATCCAAAACAGAAGAAAGAAAGTGAGGAGGCCCCTGAGGAAGCCATGTGGATAAGTAGTCCTGTAACCTAAGAGTCTACCTCTGGACGCAGGTCAGTTACCATCATTATATTTATTGTTGAACGTGTGCGCTGGTCAATGGATGCTGCTTTCAACACACGGGTCTGTGAAGGGAATTGGCTAGGATGCAATCAGGAGGAAATTTGGGGGTGGGAGAGACTAAAATAGGGTTAAGAAATATTTCAAGTGACTTGGCAGTGCACTTTATAACAGGCTTCTGTATACGTGTGTGTGGCCATAAGAATATTTGGTATACTGTATTGCATTGGTAGAAATCGAATACGTTGATAATTGTAATTCGGAAGGCACACTTCACTCAGCAGGACCCTTGGAGAGGCGGGAAGGATTCAGGTGTGGAAAGAAGGGTCTGCGCTGCTCTTGACTTCCTTGTGACCACAGAATGCTCTAGAGTGGAACTGAGGAGGTTTGTGCGTAGAACAGTGTTGCAAAGGGTTTGCAATGTGAAGAGGAAACTCGTAGAAACAATGTTCCTGAGAAGCCTTGGCCATGGGTTAGCCTGTCATTTCTTTCTTCAGAATGACATTCAAAGGAAATTTTTAAATGTTTATGAACACATACTGCTTTCCTTTCCTTCAGCTCACCAAGGCTTCACAGAAATAAATCTGGAAGAGGTCAAGGAAGTGGGGCACAATAAATAACCAATGTCTAATTTTAGGTGATTACCCCTCATCCTTCTTCAAACCCTGGAACATGTTCCATTTCTCTTTGGAAATGCTAGTATCTCTGCCTGGCATGTCAAAAGTGGTAGAAAGAACAGTTTGACCTAATCAGCCTCATTTTGCACAATAAAGAAAGCTCAAAGGAGAATGTTTAATTTATTCCCGTTGTGAAAAACAGAGCTCTGAATGATAGATTATGATTATTTTTATGTGATCCCTTTCTGAAGGTTTTTAAGATCTATTTGCTTTGCGGCTCTTTATCCAGAAAAAATCAAAAATTAAAGATAAAATTAAGGTATTCTTATTAAATTAAGTGTAGAACTTTATGGCTTAGGCAGGTATACAGAGAATATTATAGTATAGTGATTTAAAAATTATATATTATTATTCTTTGTATATAGAGATATCTACAGACAACACATAAAGCTTCGGAATTGGAATTATGAGGAATTACAGCCCAGTTTCAAAATGCAAGGATGCTAGTCAGAGAGACCCCTGAATGATGAGTTCAAAGGTCATCAAGGGTTGAGGGTTGGTTTATACCACTAACTTGGAAAAGCCTCCCCTTACACCAAACATAGCAAGGTGGCTGCACAAAGCAGATCACACAGCTGTGACCATCAGAGATATAGAGTCAGTCCCCCAAATTTGAAACTGCCTAAGGCAAACAAGCAATGAACATATTTCTACACTACTGACGGCTAAGACGAAAATCAGTTAATTTGGAAGAATCATTATAGAAAGTGAACATTAAACTTTCCTTACCCACCCTTAAAAATGCTTATACTTCCATCATCTATTTGTCAACTATCTATCATGTATGTATGTATGTATGTATGTATGTATGTATGTATCTATCATCTATCTATCTACCTATCAGCACATATATATGTGTATAAATAGGTACAGAGACATATATATCTATGCATCATTTCTATATATCTATATATAATATTTCTATATGCACAAGTATATATCTATATATTTGTTTATATCAACATATAGAAAGAGATTTTGATTGTCGTTGTCCAGGATGAAATGACCACTGTATACATTGTTTCATCTCAAACATTTGTCACTTTTTGGAAGTCTACGACTAAGGCCAACCAACCTCTCTACAATGGATTTTCCTTACAGAAAAAGAGAAAAGCTATGGATGGATAATTATAGATATAGATATGGATACAGATGTAGATACGTATACTTCTTTCTCCCATTCTATCCTGAAACCTGAAGAAGGAAGGCAAAGAATCCCATGGGATACACCGATCTGGGAGAGGAATAGTCTTCAGAAGAAATTTCAGAAATAAAGTCAGAGATGGTTAATAGGTATATCACATACTATTTAAAGAAAGTTCTGCCCACACACAGAGGAAACTGGCCATGTCAAAAAGCGCACGTTTCACTTGGGGATGAGGTGGTGTATTTGAGTTGATGTGAGTGTGACCTCAGGAATAGATCATTTCTGGGTAGACCTGGATAGAATAGTAACTGATATCTGGGTAGACCTGGATGGAATAGTAACTGATATCTGCGTAGAACTGGATAGAATAGAAACTGATATCCGGGTAGACCTGGATGGAATAGTAACTGATATCTGCGTAGAACTGGAGGGAATAGTAACTGATATCTGCGTAGAACTGGAGGGAATAGTAACTGATATCTGCGTAGAACTGGAGGGAATAGTAACTGATATCTGCGGAGAACTGGAGGGAATAGTAATTGATATCTGCGGAGAACTGGAGGGAATAGTAACTGATATCTGCGTAGAACTGGATGGAAGAGTAACTGATATCTGGGTAGAACTGGATGGAATAGTAACTGATATCTGGGTAGAACTGGAGGGAATAGTAACTGATATCTGGGTAGAACTGGAGGGAATAGTAACTGATATCTGCGTAGAACTGGATGGAAGAGTAACTGATATCTGCGTAGAACTGGATGGAAGAGTAACTGATATCTGGGTAGAACTGGATGGAATAGTAACTGATATCTGGGTAGACCTGGATGGAATAGTAACTGATGTCTGCGTAGAACTGGAGGGAATAGTAACTGATATCTGCGTAGAACTGGATGGAAGAGTAACTGATGTCTGCGTAGAACTGGAGGGAATAGTAACTGATATCTGCGTAGAACTGGAGGGAATAGTAACTGATATCTGCGTAGAACTGGAGGGAATAGTAACTGATATCTGCGTAGAACTGGAGGGAATAGTAACTGATATCTGCGTAGAACTGGATGGAAGAGTAACTGATATCTGGGTAGAACTGGA